>NW_023339663.1:4516852-4519368 GCF_004916995.1 Morone saxatilis
AGAGAGAGAGAGAGAGCGTGTGTGGATGGGATGAGGAGATTGAGCTGGCCAATTAGAAGCTGCTCTGTCTTCAGCCTGTAACACTGTCACTGCCAACACTGAGCTGCTTAAAGCAGAGAGCAGTGACTTTTCACAGCATCCTCCACACAACAGCATACTTACAGTAATGTAGTGAGAATAAAAACTCATTCCGCTCTGCGTATCAGGGTTCAGTTTCACATTTTTTTGTTCCACAGTCTCTGTCTTCAATGAAGATAGCTGATTCTGTTGTTTCAGTTCTCACCTAGCCTGCAGCAAGTTGTGAATTCTAAAAAATGTCAATGGCCATGCTCACGGTTGAAAAGCCATCCCTTATTGACTGTGAGAACATAATATTCCTCATATATATATCTTAGAATTCTGTCTTGGTTCAGATTATTTTTCCAAAGAAATTGTTTTATAAGTTCATTAAACTAACATGGCATGGCGAGATGCATCCTTTAAGTCAAGTCACTCTAAAGCCTAAGAGCTACTACATGTTCTCATTTCCTCAGCTTTAGGATAAAGCTGGTCACTTAAAATCACTTAGCATGTATATCAGCCAGGGCTAAGATACAAAGAGCTGATTTAGATGAGCAGCCTCTCTTCATATATCCCATGAGGCAATTCGTTGTTCAAAGACAACTCAAACAAGCAGAGCAGTCATTTTATTTTCTGATGACATTTACTTTGAATGTCTTTTACATCACTGCAGAAATCAAAGCAAGTGACAAGCCCAAGCTTCAGCTGGGAGACAGTAAGTCAGAGGTCACTGGGACAGTACAGTCTGCTCCACTTCCCATCACTATCCCTGCAGCTACACACACACACACAGAGCACATGGTAACTCCTCCTGTCGGCTGATGTAGATGCTTTGACTTGGACAACAGACTCACTGTTAAGCCTATTACAGTCTTTAGCTCCCTCTTTGCTCCACAAGTATGAACAGATACGACGCAAACGCACAAACATACGGATACAGTAATGCTCACACACATATGCAACACTAAAGTCTCTCAACCTCATATGAACTACAACACACATGTAAAATTGTATCAAAGTGTATCTGACAGAATTATTTATCAGGTTAGAGTCACTTAAAAAGGTTTCTAAACCTCAAATATCTATTATTATTACTGTCACATGACAGCAAGAGTCTTTTCCTCCTGATATGACTTACATTCTGGGTGAACAGCATTCACATACATTTTTAAGAGCTATGGCAGATCTGATCCAGAGACAAGAGATCAACAATGTAGCAGCTGTGTGAACACTCAGCTGCCATGATAACAACATTCACCACAGTCTGGACTATTTCAGCGCATGTAGAAAAATAAAACCAAAAAGAAAACCTTCTTTAGGAGCTGTACCAGAAAGAGGAGATCAGCAATTTAACCGTTGTGTTAACACTCAGCTGCCATGATAACAACATTCACCACAGTCTGGACTACTTCAGCAGTGAAGATCAGTGATAGCAGAGTGGCGAGGTCAACTAAACTCCTTTGACATTAATCTTTATTCTACATCCATTTATATCCCGAGTAATAATCATTTCCAGGAACGAAGCCAAAGTCATATGCACAGTATTTAAACCATTATAACATACAGAATGGATGTCTATTTTAACATGTAAAAACCTCCATGCTGGCTGTACTGAACGTTGGTGAGTGGCTGTATTATGAAGATTATTATATGTGTTTCCTGTGTAAATGAAGCAGAGTAGGTATTAACGTGTGTACAGCACAGATGCAGACAGTAAGCTGACTCACAGTTGGTAAATGGAATGGAGGTTAATCCTATTCCTAAGATAAGTGTTGCCTTCAAGCACATTTGTATGCAGCGAAACACCAATCACAAATATCCAGAGGTCTCTCTAAAGAAAGAAAGAGGCGTGTGTGTGTTTGAGAGGGGGCTGCTGTAATGATTTGGTAAATACCTACAAACCTTGAATTTGGACTACAATAGAAAGTGCTTGTGTAGCTGCATTCCTATTCAGGAATCAAATCCTTGAAAGTCCATATTCAGACTTAATACCAAAAAAATAAAAAAAGCTCTATGAAAAATAGAGACATAAAAAGAAGTAAGGGCAGAAAAAGTATTTGTACATAGAGTTCATAGCTATTGCGGTTTGTCAACTTTTTGTTTGTTGCCCCAGTTTTAAAGCCTTTGATGTTAAGATGAATACGGTAGTCCAATGATTACTTTCAAATGGGATGATTCTGCAGCACAGCACAGGATTTACACCAAATGCCAACACTCAGTATCAACGCAATAAGTAATGTGTCTCCCCCGAGACAACAATCAATGTCAGCCTTTGTACTTCTGTGCTAGGATCTTGGCATTTTTTTAATTGCCAACATTAAATTATACAGTAATTGCCATACACAGATATTGTTTTGCAGAATTGTACAATAGCAATCCTCTGTTTGGTGAGTGACTTCATAACACAGCCACTAATTAGTTATAACTGCCTCTAACATCCATCCATCCATCCATCC
>NW_023339663.1:4519468-4519757 GCF_004916995.1 Morone saxatilis
ATCCATCCATCTGTATTCCATCCACCCATCCATCCATCATCCATCCATCAATCATCTTTCCATCCGTATTCCATACATCCATCATACATTCATGCATCCATCGAGCCATCCATCGAGCCATCGATCCATCCATCCATCCATCTGTATTCCATCCATCCATCCATCCATCATCCATCCATATTCCATCCATCTATCATTCATTCATGTATCCATCGAGCCATCCATCCATCCATCCATTCTTCCAATCCTGTCCATTATCCATCCTATCTATCGATCTATCTATCGATCT
>NW_023339663.1:4519857-4527020 GCF_004916995.1 Morone saxatilis
CTATCTATCGATCTATCGATCTATCTATCTATCTATCTATCTATCTATCTAGAAATCACCCATCAATCATCTATCTATCATACATCAATCATGCATCCATCTGCCCATTCATCTGTCTAATCTGTTCCTCCTGTCCACCCATCTATCAATTATCCATCCATCCATCCATCCATCACCCATAAATCACTCCCCTATCTTATGAGCTGTCAGAAGATGCTCCTGTTACATCAGTCACATTACACCACTGTCTGTGTCTGTAATTACAGGGCAGCCACTCTCCCGCCATCATTTTTCTCCCCCCTCTCTCCTCCTATTGACCTTTTCACCTGCTAAAGATCGATACTTGCTAATGCACTGGCTTCTTCTCTTTCTCTCATGTTTTATGACCTCAATTATGACTGGCCCCTTTAAGAGAGCCTCGGCCCTGTTGCTAGGAGACAAGGGGCTCAGTGACGATGAGGAGGATGAGAAGAGAGCTGCTGCCCTGAAGATGCTGTGATGCTCTGTCTTCTCCAATCAGAGCAGCCCGAGCAGGGCGGACACACAGCCAACAGGTCAGATACAACAAACACAAGACTGAAAATGCTAAATCACTCAAAGCCTGATGCAAAGCTCTGTCCAATGGTAAAAAGATAACAACCAAAACAATCAATAACATTAACAACAATAAATAAAGAGAAGGGTCAAAAAGGACAATATGTAAAGCCAAGATTGGGTGTAGATTTGCTGTAAATGGGACATCAGGTTCCAAAGTGTCAAATATCTAAATCATAAATACAAGGACCTGGTAAATAAATGAATAAATATTAATAATAAAATAATATATAATAGTAATAATGATAATGCTCACTATCATTTGAAGTTTAGATTTTTCGTATGATTGCTGTAAAATAAATCATTGATGCAAACTATGAGATATTACAAAAATCTAGATATCCACAAATACTGCAGTACCAGTGCTCTATACAGAATATTTGGCATATTTCATCTCTCTGTTTTGTTTTGGCCTACAAAACAAACCTTTACATAAACCTTTTGTATGCCGGTTCGGGACCAAACACCAGACAGACAAAGTTACAACTAGCTGGAGAAGAAATTGAATTTCTAGCTGCTAAAGAGCCAGCTATTTTTATCCAGAGAATACCACAGAACCACAGAATAACTAAATAGAGAATAAACACTGGACATTTATCAGGTGGACAAAAACAAAATGAATTCTAAATGAATGCTACTGTTGCTAACTGTTTTGCTATTTGAACTGTTGAACTTAAACAGGTGATATGTTGATATATTTGTTCTTTACTGAAATATCAGTAAACAACAACAACAACACAGGACAGTGGACGATGCTCTAAAGAGGACCACAGACATGGAGGGCTTCTCTTGTTTTTGTTTGTGTTTATGAGGCAGCTTCCTCTTTGCTGTTACCATGTGTGGATGAGATGACGCGAGCAGTATCCATGGGGGCAGCGTGTGTGTGTGTGTGAGCGTGTCAACACTGACACTGTGTTGCATGTATTTTCAGCTCTGACACGTGCAGTAGGTGAGAGAAACACTGTTGCCATGGCAATAGGTCTCCTTCTCCTCTTGTAAGTGTTTTGCTGGACTCTCTCTCCTATCCCCCTCTCTCTCACTATGTCTCCCTCTCTCTGTGTCTCAGCTCTCTCTGTCTTTCTATCTTGTTCTATTGCACCCTCTCTCTCTGTATATCTCCCTCCCTGCTCTTCTCTGTATTATGAGATCTGTTTATACTAACAGGTAATGATGTAGTAGTTAGTAACAGATATAGTACAAGTTCAATAAAATCAATCATTTTCATTGATACAAAAGGTTTTGACAGTCATCATATATGAATACAAAGTTGGGTAAGAGGGGTCTTTTTGTGTGCAACATTCTTTCGATATTTTATTTTTCCTCCAATTGTGATTTTTTGGATGTACTTCATGGTTTCTGGAATATCGTTTTAAGTTTACAATGTCATAAACATTAGTCCCGATAAAGATTCTTCATTCCTCATATGTACTGACACATTTTTCTCTAGGTTTCTACAATTTTTTCAGCATCAGAAAATAAAGAAAAATAAACATAAATTCTTTCAAATGTTTCACAAAAAGTAGCCTATACTGTCCATGCCTTTATATTCTGGACAAAAAATTAAAGTTGCACTGCACAAGAGGGCCATAGTGTCATTTTAAAATAACTTGTATTTATGCCAATTTATAAGTCACAGGACTAAATGTTGGACTACATTTAAAATAAGCAGGATACAAGCTCAGATACTACTGTGGTTAAGGCAAGAAAACTGGAAACATTTGGAGAATAAAGCATGCTATGTTGGAAAATTGTCTGATATGTTTAATTTCAGACTGCAGAGTCAACAAGATCTGACAAGAGTCAGATTTAAATAATTTTGGTTAATGTGAAGACAATAACTTATTTTTATGTATTGTTTAAGTTGATCTCATATTATGTTTACAATGCTATGTCTATGTCTCTCTGTCTAATACAATGTGACAACAGAGGGCAGTCTAGACAGAGTAAAATGTTGTGTGTGTGTAAATACAGCATTGGGGTTATGTTTATGCTCCTGCAGTCACTTAATGTTATTCTATCTGACCCCACCCTGACATGACTTTTTCAACCATCCTCCATGACAAAATAACTGCTAATAAAATCCATTCACCCCTTTACACATGCACAGAAGCCCTCTCTCTCTCTCTCTCTCACTCACTCTCTCTCTCACACACACACACACACACACACAAACACACTCACACAGAGTGCTCAGGATAATGCATGTTGTCATTTCATGTCTCTGAGGAACATCAAATCTCTTTATGGCTCATTCTGGACTTCTGCTGCTCCACATTAACCCTTCATAACTACGGCCATGTGCACACTAATTCAGATACATCTGGAAATCTATCTTCTTCTGTTTACAACAATTGAATGCATTCAACCAGTAACTAAATTCCAGATCTATGAATCCCTTACGTTAATTCATGTTTGTGTTTACACCACTTCTGAGGATGAGGAGCTGCAAAGATTTGGTAAATTAGACTATAGCAATGTTTGAGAAAGTAACAGAATCAATGTGTTTTTCTTTTTCTACTTGTTTCATAATTTAATGTTGTAACACTGTGATATTCTAAAAGATGTTGGACATGGGGATGGAACTGGAAAATGCCACAAAGACGAGACACCCGTCTGTTGTGTGTTGCTGATCGGCGGAGTATTTTCAGGTTATTTTTCTGCTTAAATCTCAAAAAGTTTATATTTCGCCAATAGCGTTAAGTTATTAACATAATGTTCTTTAAAACTCAAAATTCCCATTCCTAGTCCTAATATTACACTACTGGCAACCAGTGGATGCTTACTTTGTGAATGAATCCTGAACACATGTTGCATCATAGAGGTTTGTGTTCGACCAACTAACTCTGCCACAATAGTTTTGTGGCTATAAGAAATACTAACTCCAAAACAGGTTAAAAACTAAATTTAGAACCTGGTTCCTCCATTCAAGATGCAGGTCAAGATTTTTGAGGGGCAGGGGCTATGAAAGTTTTCCTTCTTCACTTTTATGGTATAAAATAAAAGTGAAGAAGGACTGAGGAAGACCATTTTCAGATCTAAATGTTTTCCATTTATGAATATGAAGTGTTCTGGTTTGTGAGCCTTGGACAGTATGAAAAGTATTCCCTTCATTATTTGTCCTAAGTGGTACAGGAACTAAACCTGGAACCAGGATCCTGTGGTTGAAATGGGGGTAAACTTCTCGAGATCAGAAAACGTTTTCTTGAGGTCGAAAAAGGCGACTGAAAATGTTCATTTACACCATTGGAGGCGACAGAATGAAGCATGGCAGTGATGCACATTTCTTACACCAAAAGATATTGTTGTATTGTTACAGTTTGTTCAACATTTACAACAACCTGAAAATGTGATTGGAACCCAGCTTGACCTGTAGCAGGACACACCCTCTGACCCCTCCCTATGTCTACAACAAACACACTCACATTTACAGCCACTGCTTCCCTGATGAGGCAGACACCACGCCTGTCTGGGGTGAGTGGTACTCCTTCTTTGTGACCTTCCATTATTGATGAGACAAGATGCATCCTAAAACTCCCCTGGGATGGTGAGCTCACTGATGAGGTCACCACTTTGTGTGTGTACATACAGTGAGGGCTCCCCAAAACCCCCCCTGATGTTCTGCAGCTGCACCGCCTCCTCGTACATTTTTAAACAGTCCAGGCTGCCATTCAACACTGTGCACTTTTAAATAGAAAGGAAAGATAAAGCCATGTCCCTAAGGTCTGTGGTGACAACTGATATGTGACAGAGAAGCAGAAAGAACTTCTGCCTGTCTGACATTCGCTGGTACCCTCACCTCTGTTTTTTTTCATCTCCAAACAATTTGAGTAACTATGTTTTCATGCAAATCTTGAATTTGCAAGACAAACTAAGAAGAGAAAAAGAAAATTCACAGAAACAGAGACCCACGCACTGGCTTACTAATTTGTTATGGCTAATATGTGAGCGAACAGCTGGTGGTCTATTTACATTTGATTTGTAGCCCAAAGCATGATTAACATCCCATTGGTGTTGTGTTTGTGTCCACCTGATTAATCCATCGGCCATGTTCACTGTCCTTTAGCTCTGGTTTGGTCGCCACCAGCTCCTAAAGAAAAATTCTGACTATTTAGCTGTAGGTGATCCATTTTCTTCAATAGCTAGTGGCTAACTGTCTGTCTGCCATCTGGGGCTGAACTGAAAGCAAACTGTGGGTTTAATAAAACTTATTTTCCAAAAACAGCTCCATTCACTTTTATGCGGTAAGGTCAATGAGAGCCACAAGACTGAACCATCTATGTGCAGCTTAAGAGTGGATGTTAAAAAATGGAATGGAATGGAAATAGCAGAAACTAAAGAATAAACACTGTGATGTAATTTGCTGTGGCTTTTGATTCTTTTACTACAAGCTCATCCATCTGGTGTGGATTAAATGCTAATGAAACAAACAATCCTCTTGTCGTTGCGAGTATTCTGGGATTTGCTTTCAGCATAATTTTCAACAGCTTCTGAGAACATATACTTGTATATTGTGCAACACCATCGGTCAACTTTGTTTTAAGACATGATTTATCCAGTTAGCGACTGGCACAAATGATTATCTAAATCTTCCCTGTATTACATTTGAAGCTTTTCTTGGACATGGCTCCAACAATCAAGTAGGGACAGGAAACAAGTTCCCAACAATAATAAGGTATAAACAACTAGATCTTGCAGCAGTGCAGGAGGAGCTCACAATCCAGACATTGTTAAAGAAGCTTTACACCACTGAGCTAGGAACAGGCACAAAAAACAACCCCCTTAATAAAAATACAAGTGAAAATAAGACAGAAAATCTTTTGAAAACCCACCAGTTGTAAGCTAGATTCCACCTACAGACCCCGGTTTACAAACTCTAAATGAAACTTTGGCAAGTCCACCAAGGAAGAGCCTTTCTCTCTCATTCTTCCTGCCTCCTTCTTCTCTGTCACTTCTGCTTTACCAAGCTGTCAGAATTGCCCTTTATCTGGCCGATCATCCTTCTGTCTGCATTCCCTGAGCCAGTGGGTTACAGGATGCTGCTCCTTAAATTTTCATTATGTCATTTTATCTTTCAGACTATTGTGACACCCATCACCTCTCTCATCATCATCACAATGACCTTCAGGATGATCCCGGAGATTCAGCCGAGAGTTTCCATCATCCACCTGCTGGCTTTACTTCTGTGTTCTCTACTATCATTATTATATCTTTGTGAAGTATGCCTCATGTTGATGGGTGCTATGTATTTATGGTGAAACAGTTCCAAAACTCTGGTTAATGGTCTATTCAGGACACTTAGTTGGTAGAAATTAATACAATATGTATGTTTTCATTAATCACCTGAACATAAGAATTGTTGTGTTTTCGTTACTTTAAAATTAGCCATTTTTACCTAAAGAGGAATTGGGTTTTCTTCCATGGAGGCCGCCATGTTGAACCTCCATGTTTCTACAGAAGCCCATAACAGATAAACACTGGCTCTAGATGGTGCCATTTTTCACAAGTTTTGTGGCCACTGTAGTTTCTCCTACACGCTAGGAAGAGCTGTATTAAAATGGCTGCAATAAGCAACTTCTCCACTAGATGCCTCTAAATCCTACACACAGGTCCTTTAAGATTAAACTTGTTTATGTGACTACCACCACTGAAATAAAAACACGCAGGGAATTATTTAACCATTTAAAGGCACAGCATGTAGCGTAGCACTGCATCATGTTTTCTCTGCTGGAAGGTCAGCCTTTGGGGCACTTTAACACGTCTAGTCTATTTTGTTTTTCCACTGGTGCACTCAGTGAAGCTTAATCTCCACAAACAGCTGTTTAAATCACTCAAATCCTCCTCTCTATTTTCTCTATCTGTAATGATTGATCAAGGTTCCCAGTTTCACTGTGAGCTTTGCAGTTTCAGTGCTACGATGACGTGAAAATAAAACAAATAAATAAATAAGACAAATCCATCAAGAAAAACTATTCAGTTTTCTTCCTGTACAATCTTCAAGCAGCCTCCTTAAAAACTATTTTTATCCAGTACATTTTTAATAGTAGTCTGCCTGGTAAAGACAGTTTGACTGGCCACTGTCCTTTCAGGAGGTTCCCTCAGGACAGACAGGCAACTGGTTCTGACGACAAAGACACTCGAACAGAGGTCACAGTCGGCGTGAATTAAACAAAAATCAACGTTTAAGTAGCATTTAACTTTAGCTCACGTCTTGCTTTTAACGTGGATTACCAATCAGACTTTTCTGAAATTCTTATCTGCACATTCTGAATGTTAAGCCACTGGCAGCATATATGACAAGCATCTATTGTCCACCCTCTCACTGTCATTATTTGATCATTACCTGTTTTGTTACTTATGTTTGTAATTTGAAATATTAAATCAGTCTAGTGCTTGAGGTTAATTTGTTGCTTATACAACATTCTAAGGTAGATAACTTGTCAGACTCTTTGTCTTTGTTGTTATTTTACTTTTATTTCACAGTTCCTTTTTGCGGCAGGTGATTTGTTACACAGAACCATCTGGTTGTAGTTGGAAACTGTTTGGAAAAGGGCAGGCACTTTCAAAAAACA
>NW_023339663.1:4527034-4548274 GCF_004916995.1 Morone saxatilis
ATTGATTTTTCAAGCAGTCCCTTCTCACACACGTCGAGCATTAAACCACACTCGTAGCTCATGCTGTAGTTCCTCATAAGACGCTGACCAGTCCAGTCCAAATCCTTTTTTTTAACTTTATTGTACTGTAATTTCTTTTTTGCGATAACTATGGTAGAACAGCTGCCGTATCTCTTTTTGGTATGGTCATGTTTTTTGATTTGTAATCATTTGTTTTGCTCTGTGCAAAACTGTTTTCACAGTTCACTTACTTCAACCTTTTTTGATGTGTTTAGATCGTGCATAGCTGTGCACTTTAATGTACAGTCATGGTAGAAGATTGATATATTTTCTTTGTCTGATGTGCAGCAAAACAGACTGAGAGAAAACACACGATTGAGACCAACCAGCAGAGCCTGCTCTTCCCCTACAAAACCATAAAACCCTTAGCTGAGAAACGTGTGGTTTGTTGTTGTTGCTGCTGTCAGAACTGTTTCTTGTTTGCCAGTCAAGGAGCCATTTTGGATTCTGATCTCTGTGAGGCCCCTGCAAGGGGATGAGTCATCAATGTCCACACATACACATACACACCTCCTGCAGAGAGCTCTCACATTCAGTAATCTGGGCTATAATTAGTCCCCCGGATAGGAAGACGACAAGAAAAAGCATAGGGAGAGAGAATCGGCTTTTCAGCCTAAAAGTATTCCAGGCAGTTTGTAATAACAGAGCGATTTTCTCATCTGTCAGGTCATCGACTCACAAAACAATCAAATACGAGTCACAGAGGGAAAAAAAATCTCTCATCTCCTCGTATAAATTACACTGAAAAAAGCCCCTCGACCCTCCTGTTGCCTTGGTTACTGTAGCAGAGCTGAATGGAGGAGGAGGTGATGATGGTTTCACTGGGAACAGAGCTGGAGAGATCTGACAGAATAATAAATCTACCTCTGCTTATTTTTTCCCCTCTGTACCACTCCACATCTCTCTCCCTCTCTCTCTCCCTCTCACTCTCGTAGCAGCACTTCACACTCGCTCCAGTTTTCATTAATGACCCACTCGTTTCTATGCCAATAGAACTTGAAAAAAAACAGGGTAATAGTGGGCCCATGGTGGCCACAAAAAAAAAAGTATCCACTTCAGCGAAGTTTCGGAGGACTTGAACAAACAGTAAACAGCTCAGAGTGAATTATTTAGATAACCAGGAAGCAGCGGAGCAATCATATGTGATCAGGCTCAAAGTTTTTGCAGAGCGTCTCTGCCACTGTCTGTCAGGCCTCTCTGCCTCTGGCCTCTTTCCTCTGCTGGCAGGAAGCTGAATGCAGCAGCTGTTCTGGACAAAATGACACTGAGGAGAGTCCAACCCCTCACTGAGCTGAGTGTTGCTGAATGGTGGCAAGGCAGTCTCATAAAACTTGATCAATTAAGCATGAAGATTAAGAAAGGAGATCACCTGTCTGTGTATTGTTTAATTTAGTTTTATACATGAAAATTGGTCATTGGTTATTTAGAGGGACATAATCAGTAGCTCCTCTTTGTTTTTCTATTACTGAAAGCATTTCCTGAGAAGTCAATGTCAAAAGAGGACCTCATTATTTTTAAACTGCAGTGGACAGTGTCCTTTTGCAGCTGAAAAGGACAACAGCTATTGTGCTTGTATGAACGTAAAAATAAGTGAAAATGAACTTGAAGAAAAAGAAATCTTATTTGAATGAGAAATGTGTCTTATGGACAGGAATTCTTTTGACTCTGAGGATTTGACATTATGGTATTATGTAAATTTTAATGATCAATGAGAGCAGCACAGTCACAAACCAGGTCATTAGTTACATGAAACTTCTTAAAAAGTGGAAGACTTCCTTGAAAGAATATAAAGCTTATTTCATGAAATGAAATGGTAAGAACCAGCTCTTTGCGGAGGCGGCTTACCTTTATATCCGGGCCATTGCAGTTGAGGCTCATCCCGCACTCATCTGTGATCTCTGTAATTTCCGACAGGTCGTCATCTTCAAACTCATCCAGGCTGATGTCATGGGTCAACCTGGTTGAAGGGGAGGATTAGGGTGAGAAAGAGGAAAAGGGGAAGGGGAAAAAAATAAATAAAATCAATGTTAATCCTTCAGCACTCATCCGTAGTCAAAGTACATCACAAAATCTCTTTTTGACCGATTGAGCTGGGTCAGGGTGGCAGCTTCAAGCTAAGATCAAAGCCCAAGGACACATCGTACACAAATGTGAACATGGTTCACAAGTTCTGGTCATAACTGGTCAACACAAAACTAACTAACATAAGTGAATTCCACATTCCAAATAAAAATAAGCACTATATATATACTATAACCCATATTTAATCTTGATTAGTCAAGCTGAATAAATGGACTCTCAGCTAATATCAATAGATTTCTCATAAGATCCTTCAATGTTAATACCACAAATAGAGAAAAGACTTCCACACCCACAATTCCAAATAAAATTGGTTAAACCCTGTGATAAAAAAAGACTAAAGGCGAAAATACACACCGCTTTGTTCTATTCTATTTAAAGCACAAATTTAACATGGATGGACAACCTCATAGCATCCGAAATCAGAGAGGTTCATCTTCAAAGGAGAATGAATGTGCTCAGTAAATTTGGTTATTTGTTGTATAAAAGTTGAGCAGTTGACATCACAGTGGTGCTGAAAAATGGGCCGCGACTTAATAACTTAATAAATGTATTATCTGTGGACCTGGAGTATCTAATGATATATAAAATGTATGGCAATCAGGCCAATTGTTGTTAATATTTCTGACCAACTGACCAACCATGTTGGTCGACTTTTAGGACTTTTAACAAAACAACCACTAATCATGTAACTATAAGGCTCTCAGTGTGCAAGCCTTTGTCAAAGCTGAACAATCCTATCATTACAGCCTCTGCATCAGTTTTCTACCTACAACACAGTGTGATTCTGGCTGTCAAAGGAAGAAACCATTTATATTTTGGTCTTGGCTATGCTTGCAGCAACCCTGGATATCACAGTGTCAGGCAGGGAAATGAACTGTCCTGCTGTCTGTGGCAGGTTTCAATTAGGTTCCAGTAAACAATGCTTCAGTTTTCCCCATCTGTAATTATGTCCGCCTTTTATCTCTTTACCCAGCAGCCTCCTGGGCGTAACAGACAGCAGGAAAATGTTATTAGAGGGAGGAAAGAGAAGATGACAGCGATCACAAGGAGCAGAACAGCAAGCTGTCAGAGAGACCTGGTGAATTTTGAGAGCTACGATCCCCCTGTTGCATGATGCTAATGTCATTTCTGGGTACATACGCAGCTGCCTCCTCTTGCAAAAGCATGCACAGCTGCGGTCATCTTTAGCCGTCACGTGTTAGAGGATGGGTACGAGAGTTAAATAGCCCGAGTAGAAGAATCTGTTTACCTCTATAATGAGGCCCTGAAGCAGGCAGGAAGGACTGAACAATCCTACAACTGGCAAAACTGCAGCGACAATAAAGTTTCAGGTTTGATTTTCTAAAATGGCATCTAAATGCAAAGTTGTTTAGCAGCTGACTTGCATTTTCCCCTGCAACTGGAATTAAAATGTAACTATTTTAATGATAAAGCTTTGTAGAGTTTCCTAAAGGGATATATTTTTCTTATTGTCAGCAAATCCCATATAAAGACCAAAACCAACAATGACCTGATTGTACTGTATTATCTGTACAGCAAAAGTCTGATACAGGTTCATTCTCTTTGCCACAGTGTTAGTCCATAGGCCAATGTTGACCAAAACCCCACAAAAACTATTAAAAACACATCAATGAGCCACACTTTTGCACTGGATTACAAGTTCCATGAACCATAGTTTATTTGCATTTACTGTACACCATCCTGCTGCTTTAAATATTCACTAGAGCACCAAATATTATTAATCGAACTGAAAATGGTTCCTAAAAAAACTGATAATCACTCATGAAAACTACAATGGCTCAGCTGTTTTAGAAGACTGTATGTTTGAGTAACGTTTGCTAGGTTGATTCTCAGATCTTTTGACTCAGTGTGGACATTCAAAATATCACTTGATGTACGTTTAAGTAGTTTAGATACTGTAGATTACTTTGCAATAACATTACAAGTAGTTTTACCTCTATATAAATATAATTAACAAGCATTCAGAGTCAGAATCATTGAGATGAGAGATTTTTACAGCCGCACACAAATGCCTAACAGATGGAGAGCGGTGTCATGCCAGATCTGATGCCAGGCGATGGTGCAATGTTACCCATCTCAGCACCTTCTATGGATACAGGTAATGCTAAGCTAAGAAGAGAAAAGGATAGAAAACCTGCCATAGTTTAGTTGTTGGCAAGAGGTTCATGAAATAAAAGGCTGCAGACAGGCAGCAAGCAGTCGTTCTTCCTGTTGGTCTAGTAAGTTATATTAGCTGGCTTGCTATGTGTTGTGTTGTTGCACTTGCTTGATATTGGGCTGTGTTAGAAAAGTTCTTGTAAAAGTTCAGTAATGTAATCATACCAAATGCATTTGTACGCCTGTCCATATTTATGACAGTGGTATTGCAATCTGAAAATGGGCGCTCAAAATACAGAATCTTACAATTGTTGCTTTAAGGTGCCACCTGAACTTCTTTTGTCCCAACCAAATTGCCTTGACAGACTTTGGTCTGGAGACAGTTTTGCTTTTGAATAACAAAAACTGTTATCTTATCAGTTCACTACAAATGTAATTTATTACAATACAGACAGAGCCCTGGGAAAGGAACAAAATCAATATGCTCCCAAGTGTCCCTCTGTTATCAGCATAACTTACAGGCAGGAGGAGTAAGGTGGAGGAGAGGAGAGTAGAAGAAATGAAATGAAAGAAAAGGGAAGAAAAAACTGCAAACATGATGCATGAGTGCCAATCAGAGACAATCAGCCATAAATGTGTCACGTTATTTTGACCCTCAACTGCTGGTTTTGACCTATGATTGGGGCTTTACAAGGACAAAAAGAGAAGAAGAGTGGCGAACAAGAGGTGAGAGAAAATTATGTCGTGACTGTAGATCAAGCCCTGAGGAAAGTGCAAATAGAAGCAGCAGACAGTGAGAGGATGGAGAGAGTCATTGGGACAAAAATGAATGGAGGGAGGGCGGAGAAAATTAAGTGCCGGGAGATAAACCACCTGAACAGGACAGGGTGACCCCTTTGCTGCAGTGAATTGTGGGTAAGGAAGGACGCAGACACCAAAGAAAACCAACAGAGTGTATAATACAGAGTAAATAATGTTGTCACACATCAAGGCTCAGACATTACAGGGTAGCATGCAGGGCGTGCAATGTCGAGCACGCTCACATCAAACAGGATGCACAGTCGCGTCACAGTTGGGTGTGAAGACACAAATTCTTTTTTTTTTTTTACTCAATTCACATAAAAAGTCACAGGGTTCTCCTGTGAGTCTGGTCTCTTAGGTTCATAATAGTATTCCACAATTTTAGTTTCTCCACAGTAGTGGAGAAAATGTCATTCCTATGCTATAGAATAAGCAATGTGATGATAAAGATGATGACTGTTAGCAAAAACCTTTCTAAATGTATGTTTCTTGTATTTTAAAGAGCAAAAGATGCAGAATCTTGTAAGAAACTGACACATTGTGAACAAAGCTTTTCTTTTCATCCTGCAGATCCCTCCCTCCTCCATACAGTCACCTGTTAGCCTGCACATCATCCCTGACCTGCCTCCCACCCACAACACTGTTTAAAGAGCATCCAGCCAAACAGGAAGCACTGTAGCTGTGGACCTAACCTAAGTTTTTAACAATTTTAGGCTGTTCAATGTAGGGTTGGGAGAATGGACAAGTATATCGCAGGTGGGTTTTTTAGTCAATATTTTAAGTGAAATGTGTCATTTTGTTTTGCTCATTTAATGGTCTGCCTCTGAAGGAAGATGTTCAGCTGCACAATAACTTTATACACATTACGCTGAAAAACGAGTGCCAGAATATTTTCACATCTAACTCAGTTAGCAGGTTAGACACCATGTTGGTGATTGTTAGAACAATCAAAAGACTGTTGTTGTTTGGCAGTTGTAGGACTCACGGTAGTCGGTTGGAAAATGTTGAATATCGTCCACCCCATGTCCCATACTATGTAGAACTATTCCTATAAATACACTTAGTTGCCAGTTTATTAGGTACACCTAGCTGCAACTAATGCACTCTAACAGTCCTGCAATGAATCTAAGCATTATTAAGGTTATAATATGATAATGAATCATTTTGGAGGAAGACGTTTTTGGTGCTGTTGGACTGTACTGTACAGAGAGGTGTTACAGAGAGGTGTTACTGTTATCAGGCCAACCTTGTTAAAATAATGGAAACACTTGTCAGTATCCCCAAAAGGTTCAGATTTACTGGAAAAACCACCACAGGTTTGGAATTCCCTTAAAGGTGTAAGTGTGTAACATTTAGGAGGATCTTTTGGAATGAGGCATTTTTTGTATGTAGCCTAGAACAGACAAACAGCTTCACTCGAGTTTCCCAGCCACCGTAGTATCTACTACAAGTTTGGAAGGCTGAGCTGTATTCAAATGGCTGCAATCTGTAACTTTGCCACTAGATGCCAATCCTATATGCTGGTCCTTTAACTGTGAAGAATCCCTAAATTTATTTTGAGAAATTACTATTGCAAGAGTGTCCTCCTTAAACTCATTTGCTTTACAAACAGTAAAATTACATAAGAGATATGGACAGGAAATGTGGAAGAAAAATGAGGAGGATGACATCTAACAAATGTCCATTGCAGTTACATGGTACACTTGACCCATAGGCAACTGACAGTACACATCCATATGCACACACATAATTGTTCAAAGAAAAAACATCCCATCTACCTTTCCTGAATGTACACTAAATGGATAATAAGATTATCAATAAGATAAGATATCCAGAACCCTAAACATCCTCATTCAACACCCTCCATGATCAATGCAGGCTGACTCAGCCGACTGGCTGTCCAGGGCAGATATCCCTGTGACACAGCTACTACTGTATCATCGTCAATGAAAGTGAGATGCTGCAAATCATTCGGACCGTAGTAATAACAGGCTGACACCAACATCATCACTGTAACACTGTTACCTCACAAGAACCAAACTAGTTATTATATCAGCACCCTGATATTGTTTTTGCCTCTGCCAGACAAGTGGAGAGCAGGTTATATTATGGTTATGGCTCGCTGAAAAGATACCATGAATTGTAAAACTTGTTGGACCTGCACTGTCTCCTACAAAATACATCTTCATGTTATTATTGTGCGCCGCTCATAAAGTTCTGGGAACTTAGTTGCTGCCTCGATTATGTTCAATATTTTAGCAATTTTACCAAAATAGAGATGTGTGACATCCTTATACAACACAAAAGTCGTTGGAAGATTGGCATTGGAGTGAATGTTTGGGTGCACAAAACTCAGAAGCTTGACACCTGAGAGATGTTTGTATCCTACATGTCATATGTTACCTTAACACTGGTTATGGGTGGGGAAAGATGGTTAGGGTTAAATATCAAGACACTTGACTTATGTCTTCTCATGCTTTAAATCGCTTTTCCAAAACTTAAACACTTGGTTTTTTTTTTTTACCCATCCTCTAACACGTGACGTTTTGAATTCCCTATGCATAACCATAAAAATGCTTCCTTTGCTACGAATGTATAATAACCAAGAATCACCTCGGGGCAAAGCAGCAGTTTGTGAGGTTAAGAGAGAGTTAAGATGCTAAATGCTATCTGCTCATTTGTTGTTGCTGTGGAGACTAACAATGTCTCATTTCTAATTCTACATGTGTTAAAACACATAAAGTAAATAGGACAACATGAACCAGCAACAACAAGAGCTTATAGTTTTAGAATTGATTTCAAGTTCACTCAGTGACTTTGCATGCATGTGTGCAAAAAGTCCACAAGTAAAATCGTAGCTCAATCCTAAAGCCACTGCAGACACAAATGATTTCTCTAATAGACACTCTGTACCAACTCCATAAAATCTAAGTCATCTGAGAAGACCCCAAACATCTCTTAAAATATAAATTATTTTCCCCAAGAGATGTCGGAGCCTCATTAGTTGATTTTACTTTAATGTGTCTTAAGCCTCAAGTTCCACTCCAGGGGTAATTTTAATATTTCATGTGCTATTCAGTGATTTTGATCCTATTCTTAGCATGTATGATCTTTCACCCTGTACCACAATATTAATAACAGTAAGTTTGATTTTTAATTTGCTTTTGTGATTCCGTGATTATGGAAACTCCAACCTGTAGACAACCTGTGTTTTGAAGTGTATGACTGACTTACACTCAGTTTCCTGTATAAAATTATTGATATAATGACGGTTTAAAAGCTTACGAGGGGTAAGTTTGGGTACTGATTGTTTGTCTTTCACTGACACATATCTTCTAAAACTCAGCTGTGGTCATTTCTCAGCTACAATCTGCTGCCCAAATTCAGATTTTCTGGAGCTACATAATTGACAAAATGTCAGCGTGTGGATAAAGTCCAGGTTTCTAAATGTCCCTTCAGAAAACAAGAAATCCCAGACACTATGTCCATTGTTTGTATTGTAAAATGACATCGGAGGACAACAACACTGCAGGATGGATGTTTCAGTTTGTTTCGTTAAGGATTTGGGATAAACTCCTGCATTATTCTGACAGTGGGGGGTGACAGGGTAGCCTGCTGGCGTGTTTGTGCCTCCTCCGGCCTGCTTCTCTACTTGTGTTAATGAAGGACAGCATGACCTCGCGCTCAGGCCATGATGGGCCCGGCCAGCTCATTAGTCTTTATCTGAATCCAGCTATGACCCTGATGCAAACAGCACTGTATTTATAAGGGTCATCGTTTTTTGTTTTCATCGATTTTCACTGAAAATGTATGAGATTTTACTTCAAAAGGGGTGGATCAGTTAATCCTGATTTCCACCAGGGTTTTATATCCCTAAAGTCCCACAAGTTGTTATATTTACCTGCTGCAAAAATACACTTTCTGCAATTTACAGTGGATAAAGGTCATGTTGTGGTAAAGACAAATCAGAAAAATGCATTTTTAAATATGTGGAGAAAATGCAAATGAGCTACTAATTATGGAACAAAATCCCCCCAGGTTAAATTTTTTTTAAAACAAAATAAAAATGTAAAAAACTATATCTGTCCAAATATTTATTATATTTGTTAATTTGTCATTTTACTCACACAATCATGGATACTTTACACTTGCTCATCTCTTGCCATGTTACAGTCTCACAGAACTAGCATCTGTGTTGTGCAGTTAGGATTCGGTCCCATCACACTACATACACATTAAGCCCAGCACTTAGTCGTCACAGCAGATTCGTATACCTTTTTCTTCCATCTCTCCCCAATAATTCACACGTTTATGCTCCCATTGAGAGATTACAAGGCTGCACGCTGTATGTCATTCATCAGCTTCGTCCTCCTGCAAGGACAGGACCAGGACGAGGATCAGGACCAGGACCGTTGGAAGGTTCACCAGATAAAACAACCCCCCACCATCATCCACTGTATGAAAACAAACTCTAAAGACACAAATTCATCCTTACAGTGCTTCACCTACATCGGCACTGCTGCCATAATACACACACATCAACGTAAAGTGTGATTTGTGTTCTCCTCTGTGGCTTTTCTGGTCCTATTTTTGGTCAACATAAACCAGCAACCTCTGCTGCACGCTCTACGTCTACGTTTAGACACAAACATACACACGGCCATATGCATCCGCTCTCCTTCAAGGGCATGCCTGCCCTGAGCTTTAAGATGCATGGAGACGACATATAGCAAGAAACAGGCATGTTAGCAGTTGCACGCTCACAAGGTCACACACAGCCATGTTGCTGCATGCCAGTAAGAAAAAGAGAAGAACGAGAGAGATGCCCTACCATTTCTCCCATTGGTCCTCCATCCAACCCTCTTCTCCTTCCCCTCCCGAGTCCATACTGTAAGTGAGGAGGGCATCCACAGCTGAGAGGAGAGGAGGAGGAGAAGGAGCAAGAGGGTTAGAAAGTAAAGGAGGGAGGGTGGGAGAGAGGGAGGAGCGAGTAGGAAGAGAGTCGTAGGAGAAGGAGGAGGGGTGCAGCTCGCCCGGGTCGATGGGAGAGGCATCCGATTCAGAGCCTTCTGCTGCTGCCGCTCATCCGGAGGAAAGAGAGATAGAGGGGGAATTATTTGAAGCACAGGAACGGAATCTGCTACAGAGGAGTAGTGTTATATAATCCACTGCTTTCTCTCTCTCTCTCTTTCTCTCTCTCTGATGTTTACTCTGTCCTGTGTGCATCAGATTTACTACGCCACTGCAGGAAAGTGCTGGTGTTAGCAGAACATCCAACGGTACAGCAAGCCCAAACAGGAGAAACATCAGAGGACACTCTTCTCTCTTTCTCTCTGTCGCTCTCTCTCTGCAAAACACTGTTGTGCTCAATTATTCATGAGGCCCATTGATCATAAGCCTAATTTTCCCGTCTCTGTATTTCTCTCAATTCATCCTCTTAAATGAAAAAGCCAGTTTAGTACAACGTGGGTCTTTTTCTTGTACTTTTGGCCATCATCTCTTTAAAGATAGCACTCTGCCAAGGTAATTGCTAAGGTCTGGCATCAAAGTGACATTGATAAAAAAGACAACTGACAGGGCATAAAGCACGATCAGTCCAAAGACCAGACAGGTTGTAAACAAGGCAACAGTTTCATTATTTAATTATGTACAAACGTATATTTTGTTTTTGTCTTTATTTTATCACCACTCATCTTAAGGTAAAACAGAAAATAACTCTACACAAAATGTAACAAAACAGAAAATTGTACTAAACTATTGTAATTGTGGTCAAGGAAGTCTGCCTGTAAAGTGTGATGGATGTAATGGATCATAATAAGTGATGCTAATCTATGGGTTTGTTTACCACCTCCCTGATCGTCTGACCACTCATGTCCTGTCCACCGTGTTCCCAGATTTCAGCCATAAACTTGATGAAATAATGGCAATAGTTATTGTAATAAACCGGAAATATCCTTTAACCAGTGCCGCTCTTTCCTTATTCATGCTAAGCTTCTACTCAAAATCAATATATGTGTGTGGAATTGTGCACACGCCCACGCACGGGGAACAGTCCATTAACCCTGTCAACCCAGCTGACCTTAAAACCTCCTGCCAACATCTCTTATGCCAAAGCACACATGCTCTGTATGTGGGCAATAACACTGTATATAGGAGCATCGTGCTAATTTTAGCCACCAAAGGCTTCAATTAGTATATGAAGCAAGGAGGTATCCAAGTATCTGAGTTTGCTAATGAAGCTGGGAGGGAGAGAGATTATGCTAATAAACACAAACATAACCACTGTGCTTTAATGAGACTGTTAGAGCTAAACTAATCAATATCTTAGTTATAATAAAAACCAAATGACCGTGTGTGTATTCACACCATACATAATTTTATACAATTATTGTTATATGCAATTCAGCTTGATGCACTATTATAATGTTACTTGTTTTGATTTTAAGGCCAACAGCTCTGCTCTCATCAACCCGATTTCCAGCAGCGGCTGATGTTTCTCTGCCCCACAGTGACCAGATTTCAATTAACGTAGCTCCGAGTGACAGCAAAAGCATTTAATTCGCCCTTGCATTTATATTTGCAGCATCCGTTATAACTTAACACAGGCGCATAGGCAAAACCAAAAGCTTTGTAAAGTCCAACTTCAGGCTTCAAACATTCCATCAGAAAGGTCAAAGACAGTAAATCCTTATTTCTGAGCAACCAACACACAGTCATATAGCCATAAAGCAAGTTCTTGGCAACTGACCAGAACCTATGGAGCTCACACACACACATACACCTACCTACACACACACATACACACACCATAAGAGCTTCAAACCCTTCCTCCTACACATCAAAAGATAGATAAAAAAAGAAAAGAAAATGTAATACAAATATAAAACACAGAGAACCCACACATTTGAACAAGAGTTTGTATCCCGGATTGTGTGTGTAGGTGTGTGTTTGTGTGTGTGTGATGTTTAATCCCTGTTCAGCTCACCAGCAGAGGCAAATTAACCCTGTAATGGCCACAGGTTCAAGGTAACAAGCTGAATTAATCTTGTTGTAGCAGAAAGTTCATAACAAAAGTGCTTGTATCACATAGTGTATTAAACTTACTAAATCAACCTACATTATGGGGCAGGCTACACCTCTCAACACACAAGGCCTATACCACAATTTTTTTTACCCCAACAGGGAAGTTTATTTATATAACACATGCTATGTATGCTCAATGTGCTTCACACACAGCACATATGAACAAGATTAAATGAAATATGAATACTTGATAGTTATTTATCCCCATCCACCCACACATGAGAAAGAGAGTAAGAGAGAGAAGCCAGTGAAGTAATCTAAGGAGTAATTTGTTCAGTTTTTCTTATCCCAGTGAGTACGCTGGCTGCAGTATTTTGAATGAGCTGAATACTACTAAACACATCCTTTAAAAAAAAAAGAAGCTGTCTTAAAAGAAGTCCCCTTACAATTTAAATAGAGTGCAAAGTGGTAGAATCATGTTTCGAGTGGAGTAGCCCTTTTATTTTTGTAATGATACAATACCGTCACCATAAAAAAACAAAAATACTGGGTTAGAAATTTTAGGTCCCTTGTCACCTGCCACACCACCCACCACCACAAGTAAATTCTCAACCTGTGTGAAACAATATACATATATAATATTTAAATATCTAGAATTCTGTTAAGGCTGTTAAATTTAGAGTAGGGGTGATAGACAGAGAAGGAGAGAGAGAGAAACAAAGAGGGAGAGATGCACTGTATAAGCAGAGGGGATGTTCCATTAGGTGGAACGTGCCGTGTCAGCAGAATTGAGCGACAGCAGTAAATAATCAGCGTGGGGGGGGGACTGCAACCAGAGCAATAACTGTCCACTCTGTCAGCTTCTACTGTGGGTAAAATTCAAATCAGCTCAATTTAGCTTCTCTTTCTCCTTCTCTCTCACAAAGCACAAGCTAATCCTGTTGAAAAACCCTGAAATCAAGTTTTTTTTCAGAAAAACATCAAAGTCCATGGAAGACGGGTGCAGTGAATCAGGGAAACTGACACTTCAAAATCTGCTTAACCTCCCTGGTTCCCCCCCATCTCTCTCTCACATCCCTTTCACATCCCACACCCCGTGAATCCATCTGCCTGAGCATATCTTGTCAGCAGAGTCACGTCAAATGTTGAAGCTGCAGTGAAAAGATGAAATGAAAGAGGGTATGCCAATGAATTAGTGAGTGAGAGTGAAGGAGAAATCTTGGAGACTTCTGCGTGTTTAGTCTGATTATTCATTCATCTGTATATTTTAAAACACAAACTCAAATGCAGAGTTTGTGTCTGAAATTGTGGTTTCTGTTAAATGTTTCACATTCTCAATCTCAAGATTTAGGTCACTGCTGACTTTTCTAACAAAAAAACATTGTGATCTTTCCAAAACCTAAAAACTTACACAACTAATGGATTGAGTGATTAAAACTGGTAAAAACACTGAATAAAGCAGTATCACATTAAAAATCTATTTTTCTTTAACAAAGGACCTCCCGGAGGGGCTGCGAGCTGAGCTGCTGTTAACATCTTCTCAGCATGTTTCTCTGACAACTTAAGATCCAGGGGACGTCCGAGACTAAAATCCTTCATCCGGTCAAAAATTGAAAAATCGACCGAAGTGATTTCATTTAGGAACCATTTGGCTTTAAACTGGGATAAAAAAAAGTAGAAATGTTACCGATTAACGGTTAAAAACATTTTTCTATAGTGCGATTATTTTGACAGATATTGCGAAAAGAAATTCTCCAAAAAATTTGAGTTTGAATCTATATTGTGATTTTAATAATATTTTGATTAATTGTGTAGCCTTAATAAAAAGTCAATTTATGACAGCTTCTAGCAGGCAACCACAACACTGACGCATGCGTGAGGGGCATATGACACCACAGGCGACCGGTAAAACGTACCATTTCCTGAATAAAATAACAGATTTGTCTGGGTTTCAACATTGTTGGAAACATTTGGAGTAATGCAAGTAAACACTCAATAAAATATATAACATACAGTAAGTTTAGGGTTTTTGAGACATTTTATGCAGACATTTTACATGTTGTAGCTTTACGCAAGTGCTGTGAGTGCATCAAAATACCATTAAAAGGTCTATAATGCTGTAGTCGCTACAAGTGGATATTGAATTGCAAGGTGGCATATTTAGGCAGAAAACAAATTAAATACGTTGTTGAACATTTTACTGATAACAGTTTTGTGATTTTCCAGATATGGTATTACAAACCATAATACGTTCTGTATTATGCTTCCTTCTCATTTGTTTGTTTCATCAAAATGTATCTGTTGTTGCAACTTAGTACATAAACATAATTTCTACATGCCTTATGAAAAGGAGGACAGACCTGCAAGGAACATACCACCAACAAACCAACACAATAAATACCTCTATCATCAGTAAAAATCACTCCCAAGTCAAGTGTTGAATGACTTACTCCATTTGTTGCTGATGGAATATACATTTCAGTATCGCGCAATCCAACCTACATGTCCTCTTGACACACAACAATTACTCCCGTCCAAGGGCTTTAGAAAAAAGAAAAACCTACAAAAACAGAAAAGTAGCAACAACAAAATCTAAGTTTCCATAAATGTATTCATCCATTCATTGCTGTTCACATTTACCTGTTTAGGGTGACAGGCAGTACTATAACTGTCTTTTAAAGTAAGATAAATATTGAATTGCATATGAGATCGGAATCCCAAGAGGGATCTATTGTTTGTATGTCACCGATGCCATCGTGAGTACTCTTTTTTCCCCATAATGCACTACAGAATGGACTGCAATCCTACACTGCCCTGTTGCTCCTTACATGCTGCATTACACACACACACACAAATATAAACACTGTGCTAATGTGAAAAATCTCCTGTGACGCCCTCTTGCGCCACTGATGATCAATGCAGTGCAGGAGAATTTAAAGGTACAGTTCACCTGAATGTATCATATGGAATCTGAAAGGTCCGTCTTAAACTATTGAACAGTCCTTTGATACTGAATATCTGTTGATACAGCGTTTTGATCACATATTAAATATTACAGGATAGCTGCACTATACACCCCATTCAATAAAATAAATTTGATCAGTTTAGATATTTCTGAGAAAAAACAGCTTGCATCATACTTTCATGATTTTTTACACTATACTGTGTTACGACCTATAGTTTTTTCGTGTAATATCTGATTGTCAATGTGAATCAGTTGTTTGAACAGTCTCAGTATCTTCAGCATGAATTAAATACGGATGTTCAAATGCAGTTTTCAGCCAAAAACAGCACTTCACAGGTGTGATGAACCTGAGAAATGTCATTAGAAACAGTATTTTTTAACTTTTTCTTAGTGTGAATATCACTACTGCACACACTGGCTGCTGTACGTGCTGCAGTGTACTTTTAGGGGGCTTCAAAATGGTACACAGGCTTGAAAGGCTAGAGAAACGAATGAATGAATGTGAAATGAATCTAGATTTGAAGGTGAGCTGCTCCTATATCTCAGTCATTGAATATCTCCACACAATAAAGAGCTGCACAGACGGCAGCAGATCGACCATCTGTTCTCTCACAGCAGCAGGTCGGGAGAGACGGAGGATTCGACCACAGTGTGTGGCGGCAGGGAGGGTGACTGAGGAGAACATGCCAACATATGGCTTCTCTGGGACTGGGCCAACCCCAAAGTTGTGGATTATCTGGCTTCCTTTCTCCAGTCAACCGCAATTTTGAAATATCAGTCAATACAGTCTCCAATAACATGAAAAAAAGAACGTGAGGAATTTATTATTTTCTTTGTTGTTTTCTTATAATCAACTGACTGCATTTTTTTTATGATTTTTTTATGATAAAATGTTATTTGGAAGACCCAAACTTAATTTTTTTACCATGTAACTTTCTACATATAAAAAACAGAGTTTAACTTACAGCTAATCCTTTTACAACATTAATGACCTGATTAAATAGCCCTAGTTGTAATATTTAGTGTCTTTTGAAATTTTGGTGATAATACAACACTTTAGTTTACGTTTGGATGCTTCTTTAATTCCTCGCACTGCTGCTGTATTGCTTGTTTTCTCCTGGCGGTTCGAGTTTTGTTCTGCGTTACTTTGGGACCATTATTTGTTTTATTTCTATTTTTTTATGTCAGACAAATCAAACACTGCTCCGAAGCCAGTGATGAAAACCTGAAGAAAGATGGTTGTGGACCCGCCTGCTGCAGCACAGCTAATGAGACAGGGACAGCCTGAGCCTGAGGGTGTGTAATGTGTGTGTGTGTGTGTGTGCGTGTTGCAGTGTCACTGGGGAATATTGATCACAGGCCTCCATCCACCCAGTGATACCACTGAAAAATCATAGCTTCTCCCCATGCAACATTGTAAGGATCTCTGAGTGTGTGTGTGTGTGTGTGTGTGTGTGTGTGAGTGAGAGAGTGTAAAAGCATGTGAACAGCATGCAGCTAATCCCTTCTGCTTGGATTCTGCTTGGCTCTCTAACACATTGGGCTGTTCTGCAGGTTGAATTAGCTGATCACCTACCTGATGAACTCTGTCTAACCTGTAACTCTGCGACGCTATTTTTATTATCAAATAACCTATCAATACGTTTTATGCAAGTGATTATTTATTAATTCTATACAATAAAATGCCATCACAATATCCCAGGGTCCAAAGTGATCCTTCAGTCTGAACAACAATCCAGGAACCAAAGGAGATTCAAATTACAATCAGCAAAATTTGATATTTTAGTAAATAAATTACTTCCAAGTAACTTTTTGTGAAACTTGACACAGAGTATATATACGATATAAGACATTTTTTGCAAGCCTATAATAAAATGTTTGTGCTAAACTTTAACTTGCTGCAAACAGGCTTAATCCAAACCAAACAGCCTATTAGAAAGGCAGTAAATCATGATGAGGTACTACTACAGCTCTGATAAGGTTGGTGAAAACTCACCAATGAATCCCACACACACAATATGAATATGAGCTCATCTAATAGACTGCTATATTGATAGAAGATTAATATGCTTCTGTTAGAGTGTTATTAATATCTGTTAATATCCGATAATACTGTGCGCCACAGACACATTAAGTCAATGGTTGGAGTAACTGCAGGGGTACCACAGCAGTGAAATTGTATTTTTGTGGCAAACCAAGCTCACAATGATGCTGTAAAGAAAAGCAATCCTTCAGTAAAAAGCCCATTTATGTGAGGTTAAGGGAAAAGATCAGTACGCAGGCAATAAGGCCAATATAAAGTCATTCTTCGAGCTGGAACTCGTAAAGCCGCGGTGCAGTTGGTCTGTGGTTGGAACAGACATCCTAAAAAGTGTGCGACATATTTGAGAATGCATGGTTGAAGTGGATGCAGGGAGCACAGCTCGTCCCGGTCCTCGGGGAGCAGACACGCCCAAACAGAAAACATGCCACTCTACAACACATTGCGACTTCAATGTGCAAAGCAGAGCGGAGCCAAACGCAGCCGCAGCGGCTCCGAGGAGTCAGCATCAGCACCTTCAGCTCCGCAGAGCTCATTTACAGCCTCCGAGGGGGGCAGCTCGGCCCCCCGCCCACCCCCCTTTCAAGCTCCCTCGCCGGGGCTCTTACCTGAAGCTGGCCGGGGAGTTCACCTGGATGTTGCGGCCAGACGGCGTGCTGGCTTTCCTCTTCTCTCTGTCCGCCATGCCGCCGCGCTATATCTCCTCCATTGGCTCCGCTGGCCCAGCAGACACCTGAGAGGTCCGGCGATGCTGCGATAGGGTGTTGCCTTCAGAGACTGTGGGGGAAAAGGAAACTCGGCACAACAGCGCAAGGGTGACTAAATAGTATTTGTAACTTTGCAGAATTTTAGAAAATGTGTTTTTTAATTTAGTCCCCATGCATTAAATGTATGTATCCTTCTAAGCAACAGCAATCAGTTTACACAGAATAGCTAAGGTGCCATTTTTATTAGCCTACAATAAAGAGCCCATGAAACATTTTAATTAAAAAATAAAGTTAAACATTGCTAGTATTTATCAGCAGGATAATGTATATGTGTAACCTATAAATGCTTAAACGACCAGGCACTAGATTATTTACAGTGTTTTGAATCCAGTAGAGGTAGGCTCAGCCTGTTATATGCACAGTCACTATTTAGTCAAAACTTTATAGATATGGCTCTTTTGGAACATTGTGTAGGGGCCACCAGTTGTGATAGCCTTACGAGATCACATGAGATACTTGCAGGTTATTACACTTTTACATAAATGTGTTAATTTGTTTTATAAAGGAAATGGAAAGAGGAGGCATGGGTGAATGTTTTATTTTCTACTATTTGTATAGTAAAACCTACCTCAATTAAACCTGCATGTCATAACTGTAATGTAGCAAAGACAGTGCCTTCATTCGTGATTTCGGGTGGCCATGGACCACAGGAAGTTATATAAACGTTTTTTATCCTGTCAGTCTACAATTTTATGCACAATACACCTTGTTTGTACTAAATGCCATTTATATTTTGTTTAATTTCATTTCCCCCTTGTTTTGTGTATATTTGGACAATCAAATAATGTGTATCATGACAATCAAATCAAAATCCTTTGATTTTGTGTATTAAAGAAGAAGAAGGAAAAGAAGATATACTTTATTTATCCCCAATGGGGGAAATTCTTTTTTCAGTCTTTGTTTTACACACACACACACACACACACACAGAGCTCATAGTGATGCAAATGTGGAGAGATGTGATCACCTCTATACAGCATGACATGTGAATTATGTTGGGAAGTTGTTAGTCATTAATCAATGAGTACAGTAATCTGAAGCAGGAAGTGTGACTCTGTATTATGACATACAATTCGGTATGAAATAAATTTTTGTGTTTTAACTTGCACAGGCTAGTCATATAACATTGAACAATCTCCTGAGTTATATTTCCCACCACCAATTAAGAATTGTATGTAAGTTACAGGATTACATTTATTCTCTCTCTCATTTGTTCACAGTCTTAACTGTACTCTGAAAACTAACTCTGGATCTCAAATAATAATGACTTTTTTCTATTTTTGTGATGTTTTAGTTCAGATTTTGGGGAATAATAATAGACTGAAAACAACCAGAGTGAGTTTGCTTGGTGTGCTACATTAGACAAAAAACATTCTTATAGTTTGTAATAATTTCACATAAGATCTAAAGTATCAGAATGAGGCACAGTAGGCTTATCTGTGTCTGCCTGTTTCAACTCTCACACCATTCTGCTTCATTCCATGTCCAGGGAAAACCATCTGTCTCCCAATTTGGTGATTTTAAAGTTACGGTTAAACTGATAGATTAAATGTTTAACTGAACTCACTAAAACCCATCATATTTTCACAAACACGGCTGTTTTGTTATTTCATGTATGCTAGGCCATCTTAGCTTTGCAGATATATGCTTTTTATAGGACAGCAACATTTTGCTAAATAAACCACTCTCCAGCATATACACTGTTGTTACTGTGTCTAATTAAATTATATCTTCTCAATGCTCTCAAAAACAACACACTGCATGACTATTACATCAAAAACATGGATTTTACAAGGGGACCTTGAAGGCAGCAGGACCTCCCACAGAGAGGAGAGGGATGAGAACCAGATGAAAAATACAGAGGTGGATACCAGCTAGGTGTATGTCAGTAGTCAGTATCAGATTAGACTAATCTGAAATATCTGACCCAATGTATCTGACACACCTGTGTGACTAGTATAGAGCTTTAGAAAAAAACACACCTGTTACTCACAGACAGTTTGGTTTATTCATTCATGAAGACAATCCCTTACAGTTTTAAGAATGAAAGCTGTTAGATTTGTCCTTACACTTCAAAACGAACGCACAAACAAAACAGTCACATCTGAGGCAGTATGTTGGCATGTTTTTTAACAAGAACTGGGATCATTAAGGAGTCATGTCAGAGAGAACCAGCAGAGGGCAGTATTGTATACAGAAAGTATAAAAGGGGGGAAACCAAGGATCCTTCCTTCTGTATTCAACTTTCTTCTCTTTTCCCCAGTAGTTGACCCTATTTTTCATCTTTACTTCTTTATTATAGATTCAGTCCCAAACACCAGAGCTCATATTGATTCAAATATATATAGTCATTCAATTCAATTCAATTCAGTTTTATTTGTATAGCGCCAAATCATAACAAGTTATCTCAGGACAATAAAATTCAAATAGAGCAGGTCTAGGTCGAACTCCTTATAGCATTATTTACAGAGACCCAACAGTTCCCTGTCATGTACAGTAAGTTGTGCAATCAAATACAAGCAGCATTTTCTGCGATACAAAAGATAAAATAAAATAAAATCAACCTGCCACATAAACATCTCATTCATTGGTTTTCAGAACAATCGCAAAGTTAAAAACTTGATAACACTGCAAAATGTCACAAAACTCTCACCTTTATTATCCTGCTAAGTGGGAACAGAAGTGGAAACGCTTTGTTGATGAATTTAAAATAAAATTTTAAGCACACATCCTTTTGTGTTTCCACCTTTACCTCACATATTGACGCAGACATTTATTTATGTTTTGGAAAAATCAGCTCTGTCCGTCGTGTATGGCCTCCCTGGCAAACTAATTTCTCCTCCTTCACACTAAAAAAGACAAAAAAAGACAAAGTATGTAAGGTGGGTGTCGTCTTTGCTTGAGACATGAGACAATCTGAGTCATAACCTGTTAGAAGCCAACAGTAAATTCTCAACTGTTACGCAACAAGCAAACATAACAGAAGTAGAAGGCCTCAGAAAGTTGCATTTCTAACATTGCTGTCAGGTGGAAATATATAAGCCAATTTTCATTAAAGGTTTATCACAAGACGGTTTTCTGCCTCTTTTCTATTATAATTATGTTTAAGTTGAAGAGCTAAGCCTTCAGTTTTTCTGAGAGAGAAACCCTGGCCAGCTTTCAAAAGCCTAGAGGACTAATGAACAATATTATCACTGGTTTTAGGGTATTTCCAGAATCCAAAACCTCTTTGTCCATCTGAATCAAAAACATTTAATTCACTCTAAAATCAATAATATGTTTATAACCACTTTATCTGGTTGTGACTCTTTTATCTAAAGATCTTAGCTAGGCCATACTGTATCTTTTTACTCAATCTGTACGACAAATATGGGCTGATATTT
>NW_023339663.1:4548374-4555449 GCF_004916995.1 Morone saxatilis
ACAAATATCAGCCCATAGACAAATCAATAAAACAATCAAGCTCATATTATCCATATTAAGGCTACTTACTATTTTCATACATAATAAATATATTCATATTTTTATTGTGTAATGCAAAACAACTGTGGTGCTATTTCACTTATATTTTTGGATTAGGAATGAAGAGCAACTATTTGTAAATGGTTAAAATATATATTCTTTCTGTGCAGTGATGTGCTATTTGGTGATCCAGATGGGCAGAAGTTTTTAATAAAATTCTGGGAAGAACTCCAAAACAGTGGTGTTGTTTAAGTTCTGAGTTTTTGAAAAATAACCACAGATCTGTCTTTCAGGAAAAACAAGTGCATAAGAGGCACAAAGCCAAACTGTGGCAACACTTACAGGTTGTAGAAGTCAGTGTTGTGGAACTCCTGCCAGTCTCTCCAGGGAAAGTAGTGTGGACAGCCTCTCTCTGGACAGGGTGTGTGCACCTGCTGAGCCAGTCCTGGCCACTGCCTGGACAGAACAAACAGCTTGGACATCACCGCCAAGATCAGATCCCACAGTGGTCGAAACTCTGAGAAGAGAAACAGTTGACTGTACTGTAGCTGTGCATTTGGTCTCATTATGAAAGAGTGATCAAAGATTTTTACCTTCATCCTTCTCTGGTCTCCTGCAGCGTATCTCTATGAACGGATCTTCATCTCCATTATTCAGTTTCACCAGAGCCAGTCTGTTTCCACAGCAGAGGAGACACTGCTCTTTACCCACCCAGTGAGTCGAGTACAGGGAGCACGTCTTGATGATCAATCTGATGGTTACACACAGTAGATACCCCCAATTTATGGAAGTTCGTTAATGACAAGAGCATCAGAAAACACAATTGAATTGTGTTTTTCAATACAAAAAATCTAAACATTGGAAACAAGTACATTTCAGCTGTAAGTCCATTGTTAAGAGTGCGCAGGGATAGATTGGTAGGCGCAGATCAACACGTCTTCTCTCTAGCTGATCATCACCCTGATTGAAATGTTATGGATTTCAGCTACAAATATAACTATGATATCATCATCGACCATGAAACATGTTTTAATCTATGCTACCTGTGGAAGAAGCCGTGAGGAATTTCAGGAAGGAAGTACAAGTGAACACTGATGTCATCTTGTCTGTCCTCACCCCACTTGTGGCACACTATGAGGTCATCCTTCAGGTAGATGGGGAAGAGACAGGCTCCATCCGGATCCCTCTTTGCCTCCCTGACTAACTCCCACTGTTTCTCACCAGGGATGAACTCTGCTGCTTGAGGGTTCAGGGGGCTTCCAGCAAAAGTGGGAAGGCAGACCTCAAAGTACAGCAGTAGGGTGAGTATTATGCCTTCCTCCCTTTTGGTTCCCACCACCTCTCTGACCAAGTCGTCATCGTCCACAACCAGTTTCTCTAACTCTCTGCGGACCAAGATGCGCATTGTTGCGTTGTGCAGGATGCCTTTGCAGATCAGGTCATCCACCCAGGTGAACTTCTGTTTCACCAGAGCCCCCTCCTGCATGAGAAGGTCTTTGGAGAGTCCCTCCAGCTGCTTCACCAGGTCATGTCTCACAATGGTCTGCATTTACAGAAAGAGGTGGGGAGAGTGAAAATTTATGAATCATAGTAACAGGATAGAAAGAGTTTAGATGTGCTTCGCACCCATGAACATGGTCAATGGTGTTCACTGGAACGCACCACCAAGCTGAAACTACCGCTTCCCTACTCCACATATAAGCCCCACAACTGACAGATCAACAATAGGCAATAAAAGCCAGATACACTTACATCAACTCAGCTCACTGCCGCTGAGTAAGGTAAGGAACACACATAATTATAACATGTCAAGGAAGCTGGTTTGAACATTTTCTTTTGTATTTTCAGTTAAGAGTTAAAGGGTAATTTACAAATAGTGGTGTAAAATGTATGATCTGTAATTGTTTGTTGTAATGTATTTAAAAACTGTTTACCTTGAACATTGAGATGAGGAATGAAGGCTGGATAAACACTCTGTCACTGAGTATACTAATATCTTCATACCAAATGATCACCCCAATCCGATGCAGATATCGCAAGAGGAATCGTAAGATGGAGTGGAGACTCTCTCTGCTCAGGTTAACATGGTTTAGAATTAAATCACTCAGTTCTTCAAGTAGAATAATACCTGATATAGAAACAAATAATTAAGGTATAAAATCAACATAAGCATTTATAAATAAAGTACACAGTCCTTGGAGTTAAAACAATTAGTTTACCATGTTGGGGAATTTCTTGTAGTGCAACAAGTGTATGAATGGCTTGCTCCACCGCTTCATAACTCTTTGGTAAGATGCTCTCAGAGCACAGAAGCTCATTCTCTGATTGAATGCACATCAAAATATGACTTTTCAATTTTGCTATATCCTCAGTCCTTGTGGAGTCAATGGTTACAAGATCCAGAACCTATAAGGACAGTTATGGGCAGCTATGAAAGGCTATACAGGCAAGGCAAGAAACTTCATACTTTCTACAGAACAGTTAATACACTAAGGACAAAAAGAATATGGTACACGGAAGAAAGCTGTGCTTCAATTAAATCATCTAAAAACACGTTTTCCGAGGAAAGTAACAAAATACTTTTAAGATAATATAATATATCCATTAATTAGTCAGTACCTTCAAATTGTATTCCAAGAGACAATCCAGCTCATCCAGCTGGTCTGTAAAGAGAGAGAGGTCTGTGTTTTCTTCCAGATTCTTTTTCTGTTGCTTTAAAACCATTCTCCTATTTGCCAACATGGTTTTGACCTTCTCCTCTATGTCTCTCTTCTTCTCCATCACTTCCTCCTGGTCTCTGCACTGGTCACAGTGTGTTCCCACCAACAGGACCACTGAGTCTGGCACACGCAACTGTATGTTGTTTATCCAGAACCACAGTTGGTCTTTGAATGAATGTGGCTCTACAATGCTGTAGCTGATTGAAATCAAACAGCACTGTGTTTGTTACTTGTGCAAATAAAATTACTCACTACACAGAAAGTCAGCCATGCTCATGTCTCTGTGGGGTTGTAGGCCTACTTGAAGGCACAGTGGTACTTTGAGCTAAATGCAAAAATGATACTAATTTGTGTAAAACAGTAAGGCTAACATGCTGTTAAGCAGGTGTAATGTTTAGCACCTTCACCTTATTAGTTTGGCATGTTAGCATGCTAATATTAGCACTAAACACAAAGTGCAGGAGAGGCTACTGGGGATATGTTATTAGTCTTGCAGGTGTGTGGTCATAAATCTAATGGTGGCGATGATGGCGCTAAATGAACACGTTAGACATGATTGTCATTTGGGAAAACATAAATATCCTGTATGTTCGTAGCTTTAAGGAGTCAAAAGCCATAAAAGATTGTGAAGCTATGTCCTAAAAGATGATTAATCAAAATCATTACATTTGCTTACCTGGCTAAATCAATAGTAAGGATGACAAGGGCTCGTGGTGTGATGAAGACATGGTGTGTCAGGTAGTACTCCTCCTGCCCTGCAAAGTCCCAGAAAAGGAAACGGACTTCCTTGGCATAGAGTTGACTGATCTCAATTCCCTCAGTCCGGTCCTCGACTGCCACGGCCACAGGCTTCCCTTCCCTCAGGCTGCGGCAGAGTGTGGACTTCCCAGCCATGGAGGAGCCCAGGAACATGGTCTTGACTGTCCAGGCACTGTGTGTGTTCGGATTCTCCTCCATTTGACGAAAGTAGCTCTGGATGTCCATGACCCCTCCAGCACAGACCTCCTCTGGTGGGCACCTAAGTGGGTTCCCTAAGGCCTTGCACATGGTCAGCTCGCAGTTGCCATCCTGGAAGAGCTGGGATGGCAGCTCTGTCAGTTTGTTCTTCTCAACCAAAAGCCCCTTCAATTTTGGGAGACCAACTAGTGGTTCAATGTTTTGCAGGCAGTTCTTGGAAAGGTCCAGGTAAGTGATACTGGTGCACTGGTTTATATCTGAAGGAAGCCTGGACAAGCGATTGGCGCTGAGTTTTAGGAACTTTAAACTCCTAAGATGTGGAAAGATTCCCTCTGGAATGGATCTTATGTTGTTGTAGTTCATGTAGAGTGTCTCTAGTTCATGCAAGTGGTGCATTTCAGGAGAAAACTCCACTATCTTGTTCCTGGAGAGATTAAGCTCTATCAGATGGCTGAATCTGGAGATGCCAATGACCCGTTTCAGTTTGTTCCTCTGCAAATCCAAACTACGAGCATGTATTAGAAGATCCTGAGGAAGGGACTTCAGTTTCTTTCCTGACATATCACATTCCTCCCAACTGATTCCTGTGTTATGAATGAGTAGGTTTACAGTATGTTTAAGATCTGGGCATTGTTAAAAAAAAAGCAGGTTTACAGAGTTGTCTGGGAAATTAAACGACGAACAGCTAATTTAACATGCTGCTTTATATTTCTACATAAAGGGGTTACACTGAAGCTACGCATAATCTGCACTGTAGCTGATGTCTGTCTAACTACAGTCGAGGCTATGGAGATACCACATGGGAACCACAAAAACTGTGACTGGTCAACATGGGCTATTTCTTCTTTTCCTACCAATTTCTGATCAGTTCAGTTCAGTTCAGTTTTATTGTCATATGCATATTTAGTACAGGGTACCACAGCAATGAAATACAATGTGCACTATATTTATTTTGCAAATGTACATACTCCTCAGGAGTGCCCACCTTTACCTCCTCCTTTTTTGCACTATTACTTTAATGTTCCTTATGTTTATACTGTATATTTTTTTTATTTCTTACACTGTTTTTGCACTGCTATTTTGGAGGTTGGCTTTTAATCTCATTGTACATGTGTATAGTGACAATAAAGGCATTCTATTCTAAAAATGTGGCTTAATGCAAACCATGCTACATCTCTTTTCAGGAGCAGTTTATACTCAGTGCAGAGTTATACAACATGGTGCGACTAGGATAATAATATACTTCCTCAAGTATGGATTCAGCTGTTAAATTCACCAAAAGTTGAACTTGTTGAATTCATTTGGGTCAGAAATTCTGTAGCGATAAATGCTAGGATGACTAGGCCCTTAGTCTGACAAACAGAAGATATTATTAAAAATTAGATATCTTCATAAACTGAAAGCCTGACACGAGAAACAGGAAAAAAATTTTTTATAGGTGATACTCATCTTCCATTCCTGGAAAAACCAGATCAGCAGCAAAAGGTTTTACAATATCAAGCCTGCTATAAGCCGAAACAGGTTCATCCTCAACTACTGAAATTACTCTGAAGCTGGTAAAGAAATATTTCTTAAATTGGTACCAAAAAATAATGTTGGGGAGGTCACAGAGTGAAGAGAAAACACACAAACCTCAGAGGGTTATAATGATGTATAGGAAGAGATACATAAGTATTAAAATTAATAAGTTATTCAATTATGAATTGACCACAGTTTATCTATTGATAGGAAACATATTACACTCTCTCTTAGAAACAGCCTGCCTGTTATTTATCTATACTGTAAATCGATTACTCACAAAATACTTTCTATATCAGGTATTATTCTACATTGTCTCACACACACCAGCTTGCACCACCGTCTCTGCTTCTCTCTCCATGTATCATACAGGCTGTGGGTGTTTGCTCTGTTGACTTTGTTTATCAGAAGTATGTTTTAAGTCATCAGAGAAACACAACGCGCGTTTTGGATGTGGAGGAGGCGCTGAAAAAAACAAAACACTTCTGCTTTACCTGGTCCGTCTGCGTTTATAGAGATAGCCATTTAAACTGTTGGAGCCATTTCCATGTTTAACATTGGGTTTGGTTGTGTGTAGGTCGGCTATAGTATTGTTTTATTGTTAGAGATTTGTTTTTGTTATAGTTTAAAAATAAACGCACTGGTATATCCGTCTTTAAATTTTGACTTAAAAGTTGCGTAATTGTCCTCAGCACGAGTACAGAACAGACGTCCATTGCACAACCGCTGCAAGTTTCCTGCAACACTGCCACATTTAATACATTTCTCAATATAATGTCTATTGTTTGGGCTGGCATATTTAACAATAATTCAAATCCACGTTAGGTTGCTTACCTGCTACACAGGCCATTTTCTTCAGATATTTGTCGGGATGCTTCCTTGTTGACTTCCTAAGGAAGTGTGGCTGAGGGTGGAACAGAGAGTGAGCCGACAGTTGACACAAACCAAACCCAACATAGGGAAGTGAAATGAACTCTGATCACTTACAGAAAGGGGCAGTAATTAAATCATAGAAAAAGCAAACCTTTATTACCTTTACCTTGAGCTGATGGCTCCAGATATAATGCGCACAGGAGTTTAAAAGGTAATGTCCATTGACCATGAAGTTTGGCGTTATTTTTTATAATAATTCAGTATTAATAAATATTTTCAAAACTTCCTCAAGCATTCAGTTCTCAGGTAAATACTAACGGGAGAATTATTTAAAATGTTTTAACACGTTTATTATTATTATTATTATTATTATTATTATTATTTTGCATATGGCAGGGCTGTGCATGTCTGCAGCTTGATCCATTTCCAGCAGGGGATGCTGCAGCACTGGCAGTACCTCTACTTCCCACTGCCCTGTATGTAGACAATTGTAGTAACATCAGAACAAAATGTGTTTCCCCAGAATCAATTGTAGCCATTAAACTGGAGAGTGTTACTTGGTGTAGGGTGTCCCCAAAGCATCAAATTTCTCACTAGAGGCACTTCACTCCCTCATCCCTCATTCACTTGAGTGGAGATGTACTGTAAAGTTCCATCCTTCCTTATTTAAAATAGTTTGAGAATAAAACATTCACATTCACAACAAGTATTCATTGTATTTGTATATTCTGTCCTGTCAATGTCTAGTGGCACTATTTAGATAGTGGCAGCATTGCCTCCAGCGTTGCCTCCATGCTTTACACAATACAGGAAATATATATATTTACCTTGTCATGTCTCTACTGAAACATACACCTACCAGCTTTAACATTATGAGCACTGATTATCTGGCTGGGTAGGATATATCAGGCAGCAAGTGGAAATGTCCTCAAATTGAAGTGTTTGAAGCAGAAAAATGGGCAGCGTGA
>NW_023339663.1:4555525-4555740 GCF_004916995.1 Morone saxatilis
TGCAGCTCTTGTGGGGTGTTCTCATTCTGCAGAGGTCAGTACCTACCTAAAAGTGGTCCAAGGAAGGAAAATAGGTGAACTGGTGACAGGGTCATGGGCAACCAAGGCTCATTGGCTCATCAAGGCTGGCCCCAACAGACAGGCTACTGTAGCTCAAATTGCTGAAAAAGTTAATGCTAGCTTCAGATAGAAAAGTGTCATAATGTTATGGCTGA
>NW_023339663.1:4555840-4556949 GCF_004916995.1 Morone saxatilis
GCTACTGTAGCTCAAATTGCTGAAAAAGTTAATGCTAGCTTCAGATAGAAAAGTGTCATAATGTTATGGCTGATCGGTCTATACACATACATAAATGCTGAAACACACACATACATAAATACATTCTTACATTCTTACATAATGCATGCGTGTGTGATTATGTATGTGTATCCGTATATGTATGTATGTGCATGGCTGTATGTATGCATATGTATGAGAGTGTGCATACATACACAAGTGCTTACTACCAGCATATACTGTATGTATGTGCAAGTAAAGTACTCAGATTAAGCCTAGGTGACTTCTTATGTTCCTTCTTCAAGGTATTGGTACAATACTTAAGAGTCCCTGTCTAAAGTGTGGTTCATTACAATTACAGTTTCTTAAACTTTGTATTCAGATGTGGTCGCTGACAGCAAGTTGTACATTACCCTCGACCTAATGATTTATTTTCCTTCCATCTCCTAACTTCCAACTACATCAAAAATATAATCATCTTTTCAGTATCTGAATAATGCGTTGAATTCTTGCAAACTTGCTGTCAAAACATATATATATATATATAAATGTTCTTCCAATTCTATCTAGTACTCTGATCAAATATTATTGGTAATTGTTTACCTAACGTTGAGATAATAACTTGTTTGTAGGAAACAATCAGTGCAGTCTGGCAACTAATTCTTTTCTAAATACTCTTTGTATTTTTGATACAACCACCAGATGGTGCCAAAATGAATGTTACATGTTCTAGCTTTTGTTACCGTTACTTATCCTTTAACCTTTGCCTCTGTTATCATTTAAGGTAGCAGACCTTGCATATATTGCATTGAAATTTGCTCCAGTGTGACCTTATTCAGACTTTTCTAACAGGACACTAGCACAACACTGCTCCTCTCTGTGGCCTGTATGTGCTGTAACTGTTTTGTGAAATGGTGAGATTCCCACCGCAGCTGGGTAGCTGCTTCAGAATCATTAATTCATCAAATGCTTCATATCATAGTGGAGTCATTTTATTTGGTAAGTTGTACTGTTTCTTTCAGGATGAGAAGAAGTGTGTACTGTCAGTTTCAAGGGTGTAATAGCACATGTGCTAAATGTGCTGTATTAAA
>NW_023339663.1:4557006-4580995 GCF_004916995.1 Morone saxatilis
AAGTATATTATTATTATTATTTATCCATGTAGAACTGTGTTTCTGCATTGCACTACTTCACTATTAAAATGAGGGTAAGGGACTTGAGTAAATCACTTTGACATATTTAATGCTGTACCACATTAATCAGTGACATTATAAACATATTACACAGGACGTTGTGCCATATTTCAATGCAAGCATAAATTCAGAGGTAAATTAAAAAACTACGCTACCATGTAAAATAAATCCTGTAGCAAACACCGTAGTGTGCCAACATAAACCTACAGCAATAAAAGACACACAATTTAATTATCCACAATTCACTGTTTGGTATGTGTTCAGGCTGAGAAAGGCAACGTTTAAATACAAACAGCATTTAAAAACATTGTGCTTCTTTTGTGATCATATTCAACAAATTCAAAAGAGAGACTTCTCCTCTCATACAACAAAGTGTAAGCCTATACTATAATGAACATAATCTAGCATAATTAGTTCCTATGCATATAGTATGTTGACTAGCTTAGTCTCTTAGGAATTTTAAGGGGCACTGCACCACAGCTATTTTAAATTTACACATTAGGCTGAGTAGACACAGAAAGTAACTACCCTGATGATGTCATTTCAAACTTGTGGTTTTGAAGCTTGACCTATACTTGGAACTCTGTATACATCTGTCTCTGCACTATCCATTTCTACCTTTTAAAAACTCTCTTGCAAGCACAAGCAACTTTATGGAGGTGCATATGAAATAGGGACCTATATTTTATAATGATGTATAAAATAATTTATGAACAAACACTTCAAAGCAATTTCAGGCCACAAATTAAGTGATATCTTAACACAATGTCTAATTTCTAATATATCTTAATACACATATCTTAAAAAATAAAATGCTTGTTTTGCTAACAGTGTAAAATATAAATAACTAGTTACCACAATGCTGGCTTTACACTGTACCACAGTGAAGGCAAGAGGAGTCTTCTCACACACTGCTGGTGGAAGTATTTCTTTTTTCTCACATCAGTTCACAACCAGGTTCCTTTCCATTTGGCAGGCTGGTCTGAATATATTGAATGCCCTCAGGAATCTTTGGTGTTTACAAGTACCTCTGAACCCATCCGCAGGGATTGACATCAAGTCGCAGGAAGTTCTGCAGCCACAGGCTCTTCTGAGCCCCCTGGACAAACTCTTCCAGTGTAATCTGACCTGCAGCACAGACACAAAAATCCTGCATGAATAATTAATGGATAAATATTGAGGAAACTTATTTTTGAAGGATTTGTTTGAGGATGTTGTTGGTTTAGAGTATGCAGTCAACATACCGTCACTGTTCACATCAACCTCTTGAAAGATGCGATCACACACCTGCTCCGCGGTCAGGTTCCCTGTTCCTGTTTCATCAGACACACAGCCTTTCTTTATCTTGTAGATTATCTGAAAGACAGATTCCAAATTTGACTGTTTCGTATCCTATTCTGCAAAGCTTTTGACATATTGTGTGGTTTTTAGCCATGCTTTCAGCATATTTCTAGGGATGGCAATGTTGCTCTAATAGTTGATCAGCCACAACTGTGATTTGTGTTTAGTACTATTTGGTAATTGTTAATACACCTATGAATTTGGTGAATTTGGTAAACATTATATCTTAAATATCAGCATATTAGCATTGTCATTGTGAATAGTCGATATGCTGACATTAACGTGACATAAGATGAATATGTTTTACCTTAACAATCTTCCGTAGTTCATGTCTGTCTAGACAGCCGTTGTCATCGCTGTCAAAGACCTTGAAAGACCACCGCAGCTTATTTTCAAGTTTTCCACGCAGAACAAGATTAAGTGCAGCCACATACTCAATAAAATCCATTGTGTTGTCCTGAAAACACAAAAACATTATTATTGAATTCCCAACAAGGAAAGTATGCTAGGGATTTGTGTTTCTAATTATAAAGACAGATATGTAAAAGTGTTTTCAAGAATACAAATCAGGTATCAAATTATAATTGCTGATATTGTTTGGACTTAGCATTAAAGGCTGAAACATGTGACTTCAAAGCAGCTGTAACTCACATGATTCATGTCAAATGCTCTGAAGATGCTGTCCATGTACTGTGATTCAGGTGTACCATTCTGTACTCCAAACATCCGCTTGAACTCATGCAGGTACAGAGCCACTCTGGCACTCCAAGATGAATGACCTGTAGAGGTCCTGGATGCTATTTAACTCCAGTTCTTCTTCCTGTGTCTGTATTTGCTGATTTTGACCCATGCTAAAATCCAAATCGTACCACTGGAGCAAAAAACACTGAATTTCTTATTTTATATTAAAAAATAAGTACACGCTTTAGTAAAGTAATATCCTTAAGAATGCCCTCTTCATGGCTGCCGTTGACAGTTTCTTCAGAGTCGAGTGTGATAACTGATTTATGTAACCCCAAGAGTCTTATTTTTAGCTAAAGTCTTTGGCAAGCTGAGTTTAAAGCAGTGATCCACCTGCCTGATCCCATCTTGAACCTTTAGTAACCCAGGACCACTACACGTCACAGTATTACTATGATAACTTATAATAGTGATTGGAGGTTCTTTTCCTCTGTGTGGATGATGGAGATATGTACAATATAAATTAAATCTCTGCAGGGAAATTGTTCTGTAGCTGTTAACATTGTCAGGTTAGTCTGTTTGATTTTGATATAATTAAATTGTACGCTTAAAAATAATCTTTAATTATCTTACCTCTAGTTTGTCAGCAGCTCACTAAGACTTCAGGTCAGGTCTTCGTATAGTAATAGCATTCTTTAATAAGTGCTTAACCCTACTTAACCTCTTTGCTTGTTCGTTTGTTTGTTTGTGCTTAAATGAATTCAGTTTTATGGAAATCAGCTATCATTAGTTCTACTATTAAAACTTATGATGTGATATGATTATGATTTGTCAAAATGTCTTTAAAAAAAATCACTCAATGCAACGCTGTCTCCTATATAATTTCATTTTTTATACAACTTATTTATTTCTACTGTGTAATTAAAGAGTAAAAAATGGAGAAGAGTCAACACCTTATAAGTTCTTTATTGTTACCTGATTCATACAACAAAATTACACTGCCAATTCCAGATTGTATTATATGTGTATGTATTAAGTGTTTTTATCTTTAATTTTGCCTCAAGGTGTGACTCAAGGCAAGACCGCTGTTTGCCTTTAGATGGAGACAGTGAGGCTTACTACAGAAACACTTCTCATAAAGAGTCGAGCATTTCAGGCAGAAGCAGGACATGAAAATGCCTTTTTTTTAAAAATTAAACTTAAGTTTGGTGGGGTTAAAACCTGTTTTTATGAACAGAAAAAACAAACCACAATAAAAAGGCACACATTAGAATCATTTACTATTTACATAATGCCACTATCACTTTATAACAAGAAGGCTGTGACTTTAGTAAGCAAGCAATATGCACTGGAAATGGTTGCTTTAATAGTATTTAAAGACAATAGAATTAAGCTCAACAATTATTTATTATAGTTTCAATAGTGAAAAGAGAGAATAATGTATAAAAAGTAGGAAATTATACATTTTTCTGTGCGATACTGTTTAAGTGCTATTGTTGCTTTACTAAAAGCCAAATGATGGCCTGTTCTGAACAGCTTCTTTCACAGTCTGAATATGAAACTGCTAACACAGTCCCCAAAATGAATTCAGATGTTAGTTGTAAATTTAGTTAGCTGGTTTTATCCATGGTTATCCCTGTGTCCACATAGGAAAGGCACGTGTGCTTTGACAATTCAGAAGTGTGCACTCTTTCTCCTCTGGTCCAGCACCCATCCTGCAGGGTTCATGTCCAACTTTAACATGTTGAGCACCCAGGGGTCCTGCTGTGCACCTCTAATGAACTCTTCCATGTTAATGTGACCTGTGGAACAAAAAAGTCCCAGCAAGATTAATATTATCTGCTGATACAACAAAATATTACATCTATCTAATGTTGCTCCAAAAGTGCTTTCACTGCATTGTAGATGTGACATGTGACTAACTACTTACCATCTCCATCACTGTCAACGGCCTCTAATATTCGATCCACAACCTCATCTACTGTAAGCTGAGAATCACTCATGTCTGTCTTTGAGACTTTTTTTATCCGATAAATGCTCTATATGAAAAGAAAAGAAGAAATGTCATGTTAATAACACAGAAAATGTCCTATTGGTGCACTCAGTGATGATGCATGATATACTCAATAAAGGACTGAGACTGAAATGGAACTGAATATCTTTACTGCAGCATTATGTTCACTTTGGCTTTACTATTCATACATAGAAATCCAGAATATGTGGCCATCTTGAGCACTCTTTTATTTGAAAAAAGCTCATCTTGTTTGATTTAAAGGGAAACTTTGCCAAGCTTTTTATGATTCCAGTGCATCCAAATGAACAATGTATAACTTCCCTCCATGTTGCCTGCCCCCAGAGCTCCCCACTCATTTGCTGTCTCAATCCAACTGTCCTTGAAAGTGGGTTTATAAGAAATGCAGAAGTACAATCCGTAGTTCAAACAACAGCCCTATAGAGCCATGGTTAGATCGATAGAGACAAATGGGTGTGGAGCTTTGGGTGCAGGCAGCATAGAGGGAAGTTAAACATTTGCATATATTTGTGCCCACATTGTAATGATACAAAGCTAACACCTAAAATACACAATAATAAAATGATATTGGGAAATTCTTTTCCCACAGGCATTTTTTAAATACACTTTTTTTTATCTCAATGAAAAAAAAGACAAGAGCGAAGTTTGGAATCCAGAGAGAAAGTGAAGTGAATGTTTTGGTTCTGACTTAAACCCGAGAACTCATGGTTTACACCAGTGCTTCTCAAACCTTTCAGGTCATGCCCCCATTCAGAAGCTAAAAAAAGTTGATGTCCAACAGCTTTTTATCAATCATTAACAATTATAGGGGAAGCGACTAATAAAAAGGCATCCTAGTTGGATTTTAGAGAATTTAGGGTTAGCACAATAGCATCAGCAAACTCTTTTCCTTACATAAATCAAATTCTATAGATAGACTGAGATGCCCTAATTTCTTGCCTACATTTGGGCTTAAAAGGGGAACTTTCTGTAATGGAATCCCCTTTTTCATGTTTAGCATTTTAATTGCAGCCAGCATCCACTACACATTTTTGTTGTAGTTGACTTAAAGGTAGACTTACATCAATTATTGATCGTAGTTCGTCCCTGTCCACATAGCCATTGTTGTCTTTGTCATACACCTTGAATGACCAGCGCAGTTTATGCTCCAAGTCTCCCCGGAAAACAAGATTCAGTGCCGCCACAAACTCAAGGAAATCAATTGTGTTGTCCTGAAAGGCAGGTTGAATAAGAACAACCGGGTCACATTTTCACATTTTGTTAAAGATGTACAGAATGCAAGGCTGTAACAGCTTTTACTCTCTCACCCCATTCCTGTCAAAAGCTCGAAACATGTTCTCCGCATAATCAGACGCCTCCCCTGTTGGGTCCACACCAAAGAAACGCTTGAACTCATGCAGAAAAAGTAGTCCACTTGGGCACTCTATGACAAACTTTTTATACATATCTTGAAGGGCTTTTACGTCAATCTCCTCACTGTTTTCTGTTTGCTGTGATTGCCCCATGGTTGGCTTGTAATTTAACAGTCCATAGTCCTGTAGCCTTTAGGTATAAACTCCGCAATGGAGCGGCCAGACTTGAAAGAGGCATCTCGTACTCTTAGTTGTTTTTTATAACCCTGTGGAATCCCAAAGCTCCAGTTAGCATATAGGTGATTACTGTGGCTTGAGGATTAGGTATTACGTTGGTGGGGTTTCCTCTCTCCGAGTTAATTAGGTATGTAGCTGACTTGAGTCTGTTCCAAACTTGTAGGAGTGGCAGGCATTATTTCAACATGCAAATTAAAAGTGTAGTGTGGCATACGGTATATTGCCAAAAGATAAGCAATGAATATTTACTGTTTTTGAAGTTTCTTAAGTTATGGAAGGCAATACATATGTAAGACTGCGAAATCCCAGTTAAGGAGTGTGAATTAAATTTAGACTTGGATGTAACATAAATGTTACTGAATGAATGAATTTAATTTAAGACCAACTGTCCTCATGGTCTCCACCAACTCTTGAGAAAAACATCTGGCTCTTTTCTATACTTGACTCTCTGCTGTTTAGAGCTGGCCAGGTAGTCCAGGTTTATCATAGATTTTTCTGTGAAAACAGCCTCCTGCTGTTGCTGAAAATGGGGTTTATGAGAACAGAGTTTGCAGACTAAAAGACCAAAACAAAGAGGCAAAAGAAGCTAAAGCTCTGTAGAGCTGTAAAGCTGGATGCATTTGTTAAAAAAACAACCATTAAAAGGTCCAGCATGTAACATCTCTTGTCCATGGATTTATCTGCCAAATGGCTGATGTTCAAATCTGTTACTGTCCCTAATCAGTCATAGTGTTGTTTTTTCTGATCAGAAAAAAGAAGCTAAGAGACTAAGGCACTCTAGGTCATGCTAATTTGGAATTGGTATTAATCTCTTTTAATTAGATTGCATTAGCTTTGCAAATAGGCAAGGGACACAAATCCTACAGAGGGTATGGACTGAGATGATCTCTCAGTGTATCCAATCAGGGGTGTCTAATAAAAAGAATAGTTGATGGTTACTTGTTGGTTGCTGCATTATTAGTAAGATACAGTGAGTATGAATAACTAGCTATGTTTTTAACTATTTCTGTTTGCACCCTTTCAACCAGTGTTTAGCTGCAGAGCAGAGGTGTAACTCACTCCTTTAAGCAAATAACATGAATTACACTCCATTATCTTTTACACCTGATTTGTTGAATCAGTGAAGTGAAAGTGCCCTTGAGCAAAAGTTTCAGAGGAGCTGATTAGTGTAAAACAATTAATTATGTTGTGTCCTGTTCTAAAAATGTTATTTACTATTTACTGTTACTTGTTATTTTTTCCTTTCTCTTTACCCTGCAGTTACATATAGGACAAAGACACGCCTTGGGATCAATCAAAAAAAAATCAATTACTTGCTGTAAAGTGGTCTGCTAAAGTGGTTTGTAGCCTCTATGGCATGATGGCAGGATTTCTTGCCCACAGGACTGATGTGGACTGCCAATCAGAATGAGCTGGTACAAATATGTGGTCTATTGAATAATCTGAGATGTAAAGTTTGGGATTCCTTTAATGCTGATGTCTCATTGTTAGTGGGTAATGTATTAAGAGTGTGATCCACATTGAAATCCCTGAGAGGTGATTAGAGGTTAAGATTATCACACTACAGGAGGTGCACTATATAATGATGTCTGTAACATGTATTTGAACAACCTGTAATTAAATGTATAGCATCGCCCAAGAGGATGTGTATTTCTAGCTCTTCATGCTCATGTATTTAATATACACAATATAGATTGTTTTGTTGCTTTATTCTTCTTTGGCAGCAAGTTGTATAGCCAGCTACCTGCACAGCCTTAAGCAAATAAATAGTGGCTCATACTTTGGCAACATCCTGCTACTCCTTTTAATACACATTTTGAGTTCACTTTCTTTGGTGGTGTAATCCTATAGCCTGGTTTCTTTTTCTTTTGTTAATCTGATTATGTGGCACTGTCAGGATTGATCTGTAAATCTTTATGCACTGCGGTTGATGCTCTAAACTGCTTGCAGCAGAAACACACTCTCAGCAGGTAGTAAGTACATTTTAGGATGCCCACCTACCTAAGAATTGCTCCTTTACACCAACATGTGTCACAAAATGGACAAAGGACGGTTTTAACCTCTATGAAAAAAGAATCCAATACTGGAACCCTGAGCATCCATTAAAATGTGTGCTAGTACAAATACCAACATATAAAGTACCTATACTCAACGTGACCAAAAGAAAAATGAAAAATGCACAAATTCTTTGGCCATACTGATAAGATTTATGAGCTACATTTTTTATTACAAATTTGGAATGGCCATTTCCCCCAGTTTCCTTGTCTTGATCTCCTTTTGATTCATTTCAGACTTTTGTTTTAACCAACATGCATTTGTTTTAAATGCTGATAAAACACGGATGTGAGGATGTCAGGTCACAGGACATTTTAACTGTATCTATACGACATGTTTAAACAAAACTGGGAAAAAGTTGTTCTTTGCTGTTCTGTGTATGTAAATTGTGTGTTTGCTGTACATTTCTGTTTGTGTGCATGCTAATACTATGTACTCTTGTGCACAGGTCTCTCTTGAAAAATATATTTTCATCTTAATGAGACTACCTGTGTAAATAAAAGATTAGATGATTAAAACATTTTGCTGCTGAGAATTCCCTCTCTCAGTGTGGACAAGGATAGATGAAAACTGTATATGTGATCCTATATGACACCCATTCCTTCAGTTGCTAACACAGCACTTATGCAACTCTTGCTGAGTTTCAAGACGCTTTTGTTAAACTTATTAACCAAAGCTTGTCTGTTGTCGAGGTCAAGAATCACTTAAGACCTGCTAATGAGCTGGCGAGTTAACCTGTGTAGATAGGCAGATATCTGTTCTTTAATCCCATCTTCATTTGAGGGTTGAGGCTTTACTCCATGCTAATGGCTCTTGTGGTTGTATCTTGTCAGTGGAGAACACTTTGCATTGTCTGTTTCATATTCTTAAGCCAACCAACCATGTTTTACAAATACTTGTCCTGCATAGTATGTATTACTTTGTATAAGGTCTTACTATTAAAACAATAGAATACAAATTATTGGAAAAAATTTGACACGTCCTATTCCTATGAATGTTGTCTTTGTCCATTGGCTAGAAAGTGAAAATATTTTCAGACTTATTTTCAGAATACACATTACAGCCTGTCAGAAGCAAAACGCACAGGACACATATAGTGGTCTTAAATAGATAGAAGGCCAACCTATAGGGTGAATCTAAAATTAGCAGCTCCATCCTGCGCCGGGTTTAGAGAAGGTTTTAATGAGTGTGTATTAAGAGGATATGATATAAACCATCATGGGTCTATTCATGTCTTGAAGTTGGCAAGTTTTACAGTGTATTGTTTTATAATGCATGCATATTGCCACAGCACTCTGTAGATTTAGTTTAATTCTGTAGATAACTTTATTTAATGTTTATTTTTATAGGGACAAGTACATGAACCGATGTAACACACCACAGCATCTCCAATGCCTGTTCCTACATAGGCCCTTACAATTCATTGTATTATTACATTACATCACATTTGTAGAATTCAAAATGCACTAAATTTAAAGTTAAATGTAAATGTTATATATATATATATATATATTACAGAAGGTCTAGTCACACTTATTAAGGTTAATTAGGTCTGTGTTTAGGTTAAGATTTGCTGGTACTCTTAACCTAACAAGATTAGACTTTTGACGGAGGGCTTCTCCTTACAAAGGTCTAACCTCCTCTGCTGTTCCAATATGAACTCTTCAGTCTGTCAATTGAGTTCAGCAGCAATGTAGTTGCAGAACCCAAATAACTCCTACCTCTCACTGATCCAGAACAGCATGTGCAGGTGTCCATTACAAGCAGATTGGCTTCTACAGTTTTGCTCTGATTAGCATGTGCTGTGTCCAAAAATGGTAAATAAAGACAAAATGTCATGACAGAAATAAAATAATAGATGCCATTTAAGTGTGATTGTGAGAATATTCATCAGCATCTGGCAGTAATCTAATCAGTTCTCACTGACAGAAATGTATACATTCAATTATAAGTAAATTAAGGTGGTATTACTGCATTTTATTGAAAGGTGTTTCTAATGTGTTTGTCCTTCCTATTTATAGCAGAGGGGCAGAATGTTAGAAACACCTTTCAATCTTGAAGATATTTAAATTTTTATGGTGGCATGAATCAGGTTGTACCTTATATTATGTCCACTAGATGGGGACATTAGTTCACAGTTAGAGCGTTTCAGCTGCACACCGTAGGTACAGTATAATTTACATTAAACAGGTTATTGGGAAACTATTTTAATCCAGAAATGAATACATCACAGCTAACCCTTGCAAGCGTTCAAAAAGTCACCAAATTAAATTACAAATGCATCAACAGCAGCACCAAAGCTCAATAATCAAATCTTTTTAATCTATTACTAGTCACATCTCATAAGAGTGACTTGATAGTTCTTCCTCCATCTGTCACCTTCTGTTTATATAGGGAAACGCTTTTTTCTTTTTATCAGGTTCACTCTCATAATCCCTTCTATGTATTTTAGACATAAAATTATGCTTAATTTCAAGTACAAGTTAAATATGAGTAGTGCACACACGCAATTTCTCTTCTTGAGTTACAGAGATTTGTTTTTGGTTTGGTGGGTCAAAAAAGAGAGAAAGGGCAGGCTGATAAAACAGTTATCAGGAAAACATCTAACTCAACATCTAACTCAGCCAACATGCTGTACAGTTGTGAAGTATATTTCTTTCAACCACCTTTCATTCACCTCTGAACTGGAGCATTTATTTCCTTGAGGGTGGACTGTGCCCTCACTGAAGAGCAACAATCAACTATTCATTTTTGTACTTTATTTATTTATTTCAAGGGGCAGTGCAGGGAGGTTTGAAGAAGGGTCAGGGTTATTACTTTTTTGAAAAGGTTTATTTGTAGATTTTGAAAGACCTTTAATGATTTCCAAAGCTCATGTCCTTTACAGTGAGAGACAGCATTCACTGATTAAAATAATCTTCTTCAGGTGTACTCCAACCTAGGAAGCCCTGAAAAGCCTGATCCTTTGTTCCTGAAGGCCTTCTATTAAATATACAAAGCAGCCGTTAAAATACTGCATACAGCATGTAAACAGGTTTCCATTTAGCCTACAGAAAAAAGGATAATACAGAAAAAGGGATTTGAGGTTTGAAGGTTATTAAGCAAAATTGTGTAACTAATACCATATAATTTGTAAAATCTTGATATTATTATTGTTTTAGAATATATCTGTTTATTTTATATTATGATTTAGTCAGTTTTATTTATGTGGTGTAATAATAAAGTTTAAAGAGATTTTGGAGCATCAAAATTAATTCATTTTTTTCCCTTTTTTTTGAATTACACATTTCTTTGGCATGATATTTTTTATATGGTGAAACAGATAGCAGAAAGTCAGATTTTTTGTCTTAACTCAGTTTTGACTAAATATGTAGTTTTATTATTTTATTATTATTTTTTTTATTATTAAGGGCAGGGGTTAGGGTTAGGGTCCTGTATTGCTCAAGCATGTTCATCAAGTCTCCCAATTAAGTCTAATGGCCAATAATGAGAAGTATATAAACACTACATATACCAGTAATGTATCACTTTATGCACAGTACACCTTTAGGTGACACACAGTCAGAACTCAGGTAACAGTAAAGCTAGCTCGCTGCTGACTTCAAATCAGGTTTAAGAATCTGCCATTCAGAATAAAATCCTCAGACATGTAACAAAATCTGAAAGGAGTAGATACGATAAGGTTAAGAAAATGGTTCTAAATAACATTAGAATTATGTGGAAAACATTTTAAGCTCTGAAATTGGACTGAAATTGGACTGTTTTATGGTTCTCACTGTTCTTGGTGAATCCAGTTTTCGGGCAGCATCAGTCACCTGTGAGCCAAAAAGATCTGATAGCCCTGTATACACAACCTGTCCAGCATGAAACATCAGACAGAAAAAGTTATCAGCTAGCTGGTATAGCAGCTAGAGATCCAGAAAATAGAGCTAAAAGGAGAATGGACTTACCGTTGTCTGTGAGCCACAAACATGAGTTCTAATGAATAATAATGAGTAATAAATACTAATATATATGCAATGTTATTTTGGGTCCGCTCTATGTGTAAATAACCGACTGTTTGCCCAATATCAGTCATATTTTTTAAAGCCATAATCTATCAGATCCTTGAGTTCTCCAGGCCTGAAGTTCCTCCATCAACAAACAGAATTGACAGAAACATCCCATTGTTCCACTGTAGGAATTATATAACTGTATAGAAGACAGTTTTAATCCCCTTTACGCTAATTGTCCTTGAAACAGACATCCTGAAGTTACAAAAAACAGGTGTTTAAATCAAATGAGAGATTATTTTTATGGTTTGGTTTTATAAAGATTAATGTTGATTTATCAGTTAACAGCCTGTTTCATCAATCGTTTAATGAAAAAAATCAAGGTCATTGCAGTGTTTCTTGGGACTTTTTCCCCCCCCTTCTGGCATCTCATGATGAACAGTCTGAGAAGGGCAATGGTCACCACTGGCTGTGATGAAAGAGAAGAATAGCCCAGATCATAAGACGACACATTGATTTTTAATTTCTCTCTGCACAACACTCTGTCAACATATGGTCCTAATACTTCCTCATATCTATTCCTTTTCTTAGTGACACACACACACACACAGATCTAAAGTATCCCGAGGACAGGGCAGATGAATTCACAACAGAGGTCCCTCAGCCCTTCCTCCATTCTTTTGCTTCCCCATTTCTCATGTACAATGAACAGCAGTCAAAATGGGTGACATTGAAAAATAAACTTAATAAACTTCAGCCTTCACAGAGACTTGTGCCCACCCGAGATAACCTGGCTAATTTACCACCTGAATATGAAATTGTCTTGATTAAAAAAGAAAATATTTGACTGTATAAATTAAAGCCTCCATTCATTCTTATACAGTAGTTTTCAAATTTGGGTCTGGGGCCAACATGGGTCATTGAATGGGTTGTAGTGGGTCCCCTGCTGAAGAAGAAATAAATTTTTTTATCACGTTTTGGAACCAAAAGGGAGGAAATTATGTTGGGTGTTTTGATTGGTTGTAATTTATCAGAGATCCCAGTTTCATTTTTGATTGACCATTACCGTCTGGGTATGACATAATAGTAATCAATCAAATGTCAAATTGTGGCCTGATGGTGGAAGAAAGGGTTTCAAAAATCAATGGGTTTCTCCCAGGGGGAATGAATGTGCACAGAATGTTTTGTGTCTTCGTGAGTAATGAATCTTGTGAATCTAATGAATGTTCTTGCTCAAATTCCTAACTAAAAACATTTCTAGATGTTGTTTATGGAGTTTTGAGTTTAAGTTAAAGCTAAAAAAAAACATACAGTAACAATAACCAAAAATAGATTAAGATGATAAAGTTTCCTGCACGTTGTTTTACTGCCACTTCCATTTTGGGCCAGTGTTTCTTTTTCTACAAAAGGCCTGTGAGAACCTCTAATTCCTTCTAAATAGTGTATGCAGTTATTTTGGGGTGGTGCTGTGTGTTCAAGAGTGCCTGAGTGTGTTAGTATGTGTTTATGTGGCAGTCTTTTGTGCAAGGGGTGTTGTGGGGATAAAAGGCATAGTTTGGGTTGAGAGCTATAGAAAATTCTGAATCATTTAAACAGTTTGATCCCAGTAGCATTGCTGAACTAAAGCAGCAAAAACCCCCAAAGTTACGTGCAGGGGGCTACAGAGAGACAAATCAAACTAAAAATCACTAGAGCAGAAACATTGGCCAGTTTCGAACAATATCCTAACATTTTGTTACATTCAAAGACAACATTTCAAAGTCTCTCGTTTAAGTTAAATTGATTTAATCTCCTGAAATGTTTCCTCAGAATTTGGAATCATGTCTTTATCTGTGTTACTCAGTTATAGTCATATAAATTTCTGTCTAATAGAAAAAAACCCAGATTAACAACCAACTTTAATGAGTTGTTTCTTACCCTAAGGCCTATATGTCTGCCAAATTTCACTGAAATACAGTCAAATGTTTTGGAGATATTATATTGACAGATGGAAACTAATTAAATGGGTAGAAACATAACCGCCTTGCCAGGGGTAAATCTTGGATCTGAAAATGTAGGATTGTGTTCAGACCCTCAAGATAATTCTATGGTAGTTTAAAAGTTTACTCAGAAACAAAAACAAATGTGGAAATGTTTAAATTCTGATGAAATGGAATATGAAGAAGCGTGTAACTGTTTCCTGTATGTCCTGTCAGTTGTGTCTGCATTCATGTGTGTTAGTCTAATAAACTAGTTCCATTATTCTCTAGAGGAAAAGTGAAAGTGGCTGTCAGTTATATCATATATATGTATGATACTTATATACTGTAAACACCAGAAGCAATTCAGCTGATGTTTTTAGTTATCCAATTTTTTTCCATCCAGGAACGATCCTGTTAACACAGGAACACAGTCCAGATTATGTAAACCCCTGTTCACAAAGCAGTTGCCGATTTGAGGGCACCAGCTGCTCACACCTATTGCTAACTGATGTTAAAAAAAAAGTGATTTACATGATTTATATCATTCACTGCATTTATGTGACCAACTATATATAAGTAAAACTTGCATGAAGCTTAACTGGGAACTCATACAGTATGTCTGCAGCTGATATGTTTTTTTCATTGAGTGTTGAGAATTGAGATCCTGGGATTTCCCAAGTTTTGCAGAATTTTTTTTTTTGTGCATTTGTTTGTGTATACTAAAACAAAAATGTCCATTAACACTTCCATGTAATTGTTGTAGATATATTACGATCTTAAAATGCTGTTACTATGATAATATAACTGGATCAACTTGCAGGTTTTAGCTGGCAGCTAACAGACCAGCTGTGTGATTAAATATAGATGAGAACCCAGAGCTTGCCTGCTCTGTCTGATGGGCTCATGCTGCCCATCTCTCACGCGACAAAAGATGAGGTGACAAAAGCCGCTTGTAAGATTTAGTGCATGTAAGATTTAGTGGCATCTAACGATGTAGTTTAAGATCACAACTCACTTGTTTCACCTTCCCCTTTCAAACGAGAAGGAGAAACTATGGTGACCGTGTCAGTGTCAGTGTTAGTGTCTCTGTGTTTGTCTCTTCTTGGCTACTGTAGAAACTTTCGGTTCGACTCCATGGAAGGAAACCTATAGCATCTGTAGATTAACAGTGATACAATAATGAACCTCAAAGGTATTGTACTTTTAGGAGGAATTGTTGTTCTCCTGTCACATAAGATAATAAATATGGAAGGAAAACCATCAGAATTCTTTTAAGAAACATTTTATAATTATTAATCCACAAATGAGAGGAATCCTGGGAATCCTAGGAATTTCTGGGCACTACTGTAATAACTTTTAAATCACTTGAAATCTATCAATCCTAAAAGGCATCACTTCCCACAGCAGGCTGAACACCAAACAGTCCTGCAAAACAATCTGACCTGGCTCAGTTTTTGCCAAAATGCAATTCGGCATCATCTGGCAACACACTGACAGAAACTAATTATATGCATAATTTGCGATTTGCAATCACAGCGATTGTGAAAATGAAGGATAAAAGTGTAAAAGATGTCGATTTATGGAGGACAAAAAAAGAATGGATGGGTCAGATGGATTTCCTTTGTAAAAACCTTTTAGGCATGTGTTGAGGTCAGCCTCACAGTTGGTCACTTGAGAAAACAGTCACCATCATTATTTACACAATGGGACACCCCATATCAGCAATTTACCAAATGAGTTTAAATTGAAGTAAAGCAAAGACTTCTTATAAGTAGCAGATTTCTGAAAAATTACTATGACATTAAGTGTGGCCATGCCGTCCTGTTTTTTGTGACCATCTGTTGATTTGTTATTTTCTCTCTGTCTCTCTCTATCTTGCTAATTCACGCTCTCCATGAGTAAATTGCGCAAAGCCGAAAGCCAAATGTAAGCCTTTGTTGATCGGCTGTGGAGTAGAAAAATGATTTTCTGCTGCTAGTTTCTCTTTGGTGAGAGAAGCAGGGTGCAGTTAAAGAGGATTAAAGGCATCAGAGCTTCAAACTGGAGACTGCTTTTACTGTAGCCCTGGAGTCATTAATGTAGAACAGAGACATTACAGAAAACTATATGTTGGTGTTTCTTTAAAACTATCTACCTATATCAAACACATGCATTGCAAGACACGTGATGTATATGTAAATGGTCAAAAACTGTCAGCTGTAAAAATGTTTGTTAAAGTCTCATCTTAGTCGGCAAAGTTAACCAAGCGTAGCCATTTTCAAAAACATGTAACATATGAAGCAGCAAGTAAAGTTTTTTCCAATAAAAGATTGGGTAGTGGAAAAGAAGAACTGCATTACATCTGGCAGTCAATTGCTCCACCACTCACAAAAATTGCAGACCTGCAACTGTTCTCCAGTGTAATACATGACATTGGGAAATAATGAGCATTATATAACCCAACAGTAGATGTGTTTTTATGTGAAATGGCTTTTGTTGTAATAAGCTATTTTTTCAGAGTAGCTTGTAGTGCTGTGGAGATGTAGCTTACAGTAACTACTTCCAAAGAAAGAGTAGCTTGTAGCTAGAGTTTTAAGGTAGCTTCCCCAACACTGCCAAGATCTAGAGAGATTAGAGAGGAATGATGTGAAAGACTACCAAAATAAGACCAACGTTGTACTACTCATAATCAATATGCCATTAACAATTTTTAAAATAACAAAGTAAACTCTCCATGATGTAGAAACAACAGGAAATTGTGTAATGTCTTTCTACTTTAATGCAGAGGAAAGTCAAGTCAAAAACCCATTTACTGTTTGCCTAATGAGAAATTATATAGTCTTAGGGAAACATGTGCATGCACACACAGACACACACACACACACACACAGACACACGTACACACACTCAATTATTGTCCCTGTTTAGCTCACTATGGTGTGTTGCCTCTCTAGTCAAAATGGGCACAAACTGCACGCAGGGGAGGGAGGTTTTGCCCTTTACCCCATCATTAACCTTTGTCTCCCTTCCCCAGACACAATGACATGCACCAGTGAATATTGACCACATGGCTAAGCAGACAGTGTGTGTGTGTGTCTCCGCACATGGTGGTTATCTGTAAATCATGTCCTTTGTCTCTGTACAGTCTATGGGTCAATGATCAAGGTCACAGACACAGTCCTGTTTCAGTTTCCTGGAAACATTGACCATTCAACTCCACAATGAAATTTTATTAAAAAGTGTTGGGGAAACAGGGAAGAATGGTTAGTGTTTTATCCGTATTAACAGCAGTAACCTGCATACATGTATGAACATTGATTTTTTATGATTAAAGTCTCATCCAATGGTTTCCACTGAGTCAGATGTTTTTTTATAATCTCTTGTACCACTTGTACAGGATGTATTAAGTAGATGTTGGCATTTTCCTTGAAACATATAGTATATGGAAAAGATTGTAGTGTATTTCAAGAACTAATTCCACAAATTCTAACCACATACGTTATAAGTTACTGATATATATAATGATATATTTTTTGCCCATTACTCAAACAAAATGTTGTCAGGCTCAATAATCATCTACACTAACTTTGGTGGCTTCTTTTTAAAATTTAAAACTGCATTTCATTCACTAGGCAGAAGAAATGTCTTGTTGTCTGACTTGGTTTCATTTGAGGTTTGAAAAACAACTATTTATGTGATGTAATATCCATAGTGATTTTTGTGATGTTCTGTTTAATGGAAGTCATTCTATCCCTGTCAACTTGCCTTCAGGGAAAGCCAAGGGAGGTTAATCCTGACCATTTTTGCAGTCCAGAACACTTCTCTTATCTGCTGCTGTCCATAAGCTCCAAAGGCTCCAAAAGCATTCTGTTTTCGTAATTACTGCCATGTGAAATTGGTCCAGAAGGAGCTAAGGAAGGGAGGATAAAAAGGTAACAAAGAGCAGAGAGGCTACAGGGCTTGTGTTATCACATTTAGAGATGAAAATGGCTCTTTTATTGCAACTTCTTCTTCTTTCTTCTTCTTTTACAAAACATAATCCTAAACAATAGCTGATACTGCGGATCATCATTTTATTGTGTAAATGCAGGTATGTACATTTGTGTCTCTGGAATTGTTTAACTGAGTTTGAGGGAGAGGAAAGTGAATTTTACTGCAACTAAAACTCAAATTTGTTCAACTTTCATTTCCTTTTGATGCCTGACATTGTGAAAAAAATATATCTTAGCAGATGTTCCATTTGGGGGCTAGATGTTAATGGTCACACACAAATGATCAGGTTGAAAACACATATATGAGATTGTATCAAAAAGTCACAGAGTTAATTCAAATTCCTTCTTACTGTTTTGTTAATGTGCAAGGTCCTCAGCAATGTGACACACACAGATGGCTAAGCACATGAAAATATGCACGCTCACTGATTGTTAATGACATATTCTGTTTACATAAACCTGGATAAGCTCTTATTCCAATTCCAAATATATTGTACCTCCTCCCATTTACGGCTGACTTCATTATCAGCAAGCTTGGATTCTATTGTAGTATTTAAACTTCATTTGTTCCTTTCATGCATGAATAAATGCCGTTTTTCAAAGTATTACAGCCTTTTTGAAGATGTCATATTACTTCCACGCATAATCACTTCTGTCCCCAGGAAACTATAATGAAAGACAGACTGGATTGTCACTGGCAGTTATGCTTTTTGCTACATTAAGCTTTCAGATGATCAGAGCCATTGAAGCTGTCTGGTTTAGGAGATGGGTGTGACAGATTTAAAGGTTGAAGGCCAAATTCCACTGTAATCTGTGTATCAAGAGGAGGTATACTGAGTAGTGTTTGGATAGATGTATTGTCTAGTGTGTGCCTGCATGTTCATTTTCATCAGTCGCTGACAGTTAGCCTACTTTTGCACAAAAAGGTTTTAGAACTACAATGCTATTTTAATATGCAATGGGAGATTAGCCCTTTAATGAGCAATGAAGTTAAAAGCCCCATTTGTCCTCTTAATTGGTGCCCAGCTGCTTCTGTCAGTACGGGAGTTTTTAAATAGTTGTAGACTATTTTTGCTCATATTGAAACATTTGGTTATAAAATATACATATGCCTTATAAAATTAATATCAAAAATAACATACACATCCTTGAGGGAAGCCCTGTGTTGCTACCAGAGGTACCAAAAATAACGAGCATGCTGGATGTTCCTCAGAGAGACGATGGAGTGAGAAGGATGTCAAACTTGTCACTTTGAAACAAATTCTAAGGAGAAAATCTCTGTTTCTTTGAATCAGACCTGTCTGTTTTCACAGCCAATCAGGATCATTGTCAAAGTTTGAGATGTCAGCAATACAAAAACAAGAACATCTCAAACCTAATGAGGCGCTGGACAGAAAACAGAAATAAAATTCCACACATTCAAAGTTGCCCTCAAGGCATATCATTGAATGAACGCCATCACAATATTTCAGCCTCAAGGCTCATCACACAGAAGACAAATAAATACCACAGTGCCACTAGATGTCCACGTCACTTCCCTGAGAAGCCAGGTAATCTGACTCACTGCAGAAAGCCAAGCAGGTTCTCATGACTAGCACAGAGCTCTAACAAAAACCACATGTAGCAGGAGCTAATCAATTTATACACCTAGGAGCAACTTACCCTGTGCAGATGGCACTTTTGTTCTCAAATCAAAAAAGGAAATTTTGATGGGCAATCAAAAATTGCCCAAAAATTCTATTTTTCCTGATGAAAATAAAGACAGAAATAATTAGCTACGCATAGAGGGAAAAATGTTGGATATAAAAGTAATAAGGTTTGTAATGAGGCTCATTAAATGAACAAAGACACCCCTCTGATGAAGTATGAAAGCTCAGACTAATCTTAATCTTCATAAAAGTAGTGTGTCGCAAATATATTGTATTAAATTCACATGAAATTACAAGTTCCTTCGCTGTGTGTCTTTGATGAGGGTGCGGCCTCCATTCACCTCACCTGTGCACCGTCTCATCTGCCTTCAATTAACTCATCACCCTCAGCCCTCAAGAACCCCGGTCTTCCTTCCATTCATCGCCAGATTGTTTCAGCCAACTTGGTGGTAACTTTCGTGGCTCCTTTCAGTGTTTAGCTGACCCTCTCGTGCAGTTCAGTTTCCAGAGTCAGCTCTCCTGTGCCTCCGTGTCTCTGGTCCCTTTGCCATTTCACCTGCCTGTTCCTGCTGTGGCCGCCCCTCATCCCCCCCAGTGTGTGTGTGTGTGTGTGGAATAAAGACCCTTAAAACTGTCCATCCTGTCTGTGTGTCTGCTCCTGGGTCCAGTCAAAACACTAGCCTTAACAGAACAATCTGGCCAACATGGACCCAGCGGACCCAGACTCCATCCGACACGCACTGGCCTACCAGGGACAACGAGTGGGTCAACATGAGAAGGCTCTCCAAGAGATCAGAGTATGGTGGTACTCTGGTGAGCCAAGTCGCCACTTCCACCTCAGCCCCCCTTACTTCGCATGCAATATAAATGCGTCCCTTTACCCTGGCAGTTTAAACTCCTTTTTCTTATCTCCGGCATTAGTCGACTCGGGCTCTGCCCGAGGTGAGTTTCCATTGATTCTGCATTCGTGATTCAGGCCAAAAAGTCCCACAATCAAACTCCTTGACAATCAACCCGTTACATGCCTTAGACGGCAAACATCTGTCTAAACGTTACTCATCAAAACCGTACTGGTTTCTCTCTGGCCAGTCTGTGTTCCAGGCCGTTGGTCAATGACGTGCTGAGGGACATGCTGAAATCAGGTTCCTGTTTGTGTTATTTTAGATGAACCATACTCGATCTTTTCCCAGTCTCAGGAGGAACACGTTCAGCATGTCCAGCAGGTAAGCCTTACTACCAGAGAGCTCCTTAAGAACAAGCTCTATGTTAAAGCCGAGGAAATGGCGAGTTTCATGTGACATCCGTGACTTTCCTGGGGTATATTATCGAGCGGGGGGCAGGTTAAAGCAGATTCAGCCAAGATTCAGGCGTGGCAGGTTGGCCTAGAACCAGCACATCGCAAACAGGTTGGCAGCGCATTCCTGGGGTTTTGCTAACTTTTTACCGCTGCTTTATTAGAAATTAATAGGCAAGGTAGGCTAACCCCCCTGACTAAGCTCACCTCAGTGAAAAGCACCGTTTCGCGCTGGCCCACCTGAAGCAGAAACAGCAATTTCTAGCCCTGAAAGTTGTTTTACTTCTGCCCCGCCCCGCCTCATCCGGACCCCTCCCCCTGCCAGCTTTCATGGTGGGAGGGGTGGATGCCTCGGACACTGGCAATGGGGGTCAGTACTCTCCCAGCAATCCCCGCAAGGACCAGAAGCTGCACACCTTGTGCCTTCCTCTCCAGTACGCCTGTCCCCTGCCAGAGAGGAAACTAATGAATTGCTTGGGAATCGAGAGCTGTTGGCGGTGGTGGTAGCCCTTCAGGAGTGGGAGGCATTGGCTGGAGGGCGCTGCCCCACCGTTCATCGTGTGGACGATCATAAAAACGCTGGCGTACCTCCGCCTCCGGCTAAAAAGGCTCAATCTCGCCAGGCGGTGGGCTTTATTCCTGCATCGTTTTGTTTTCACCCTCACCTACCCGACCTGGGTCCGCAATGCCAAGCACAGATGGCTCTATCATGCAAAGCTGACCCCAAGACGCTGGAGACTGAAACCAGAGACCTATCTCCCGGTCCGGTGGTGGGCAGCAGTAACATTGGCGAATAGAGGCTGCTGGTGGAGCAGGCACAATGCTCACAACCTGACCGGTTAACGGTCCCCGCCTAATCGGCTTTGTTGTTCCAGACTCTATAGGTCCCCAGGTCCTCCCAAGTGGGCTCAGGCCCTCTAAGATCTCTTGCCATCCTTGTTTACCAGGCGAGACATGGATTTCCTTCGGCGGAGAGTTTTTGGCGGCCCATCCATGCGAAGTCCGACTAGTGCTTTTGTAGCCTGCCTGTTCGGTCTGTGCCCACGGTAAATCCTCCCACCAGTCACCAGCTGGACTACTACACCCCTTGCCTGTTCCAAGTCGCCCCTGGTCCCACATCGCTGTGGACTTTGTTACTGGACTGCCTACCTCTGAAGGTAACGACACTATTCTCACCATTGTTGATCGTTTTTCTAAGTCTGTCCATTTCGTGCCTCTGCCCAAGCTCCCCTCGGCTCTAGAAACTGCCAAACTCCTGGTCACCCATGTGTTCCGCCTACATGGAATCCCTCTGGACATTGTTTCAGACCGTGGTCCACAATTCGCCTCCCAGGTTTGGCGAGCCTTCTGCCAGGCCTTGGGCGCTTCAGTCAGTCTCACCTCAGGATATCACCCACAATCCAACGGCCAGACAGAACGGGCTAACCAGCAATTGGAGGCAGCCCTGCGCTGCGTCGCCGCCCGGCATCTGGTCTCCTGGTGCACACATCTTCCATGGATCGAATATGCACATAACTCCCTCACCTGCGCTGCCACAGGTATGTCCCCGTTCATGACGGCTTATGGTTTTCAACCTCCATTGTTCCCCTCTCAGGAAGAGGAGGTGGCGGTACAGGACCACCTGCACTGCTGCCGCCGGATTTGGCTCGTGCTGCTATGCTCCGGACAGCGGCTAGAAATCAATGCCTGGCGGGCCGCCACCGACTCCCTGCCCCGGATTACACTCCTGGTCAAGAGGTATGGCTGTCTTCTCGAGACCTGCCTTTGCAGGTAGAGTCTCGAAAGCTGGCTCCACGATTTATTGGACCTTTTGAAAAGGACAAGATCATAAATCCTGTGGCGGTGAGGTTAAAGCTCCCTCCGTCGTTACATGTGCATCCTGTGTTTCACGTGTCTCTCCTGAAGCCTGTCTCCTCCAGCCCTCTGAGCCCTCCGGCCTACTCGGTGTGTCTGCTCCTGGGTCTAGTCCAAACACTAGCCCTGACAATCACGTCATATTTTCTTGAACAGGTAAAAAGCCATTTTGAAGAGATTAAAGTTTGATGAATCACAACTTCATTATCAATAAAACAATTCACATCTTAAATACTTTATGAATTAAATCAAATAAAGGAATGACTAATTTTCTCTCAGTACAAACAGAATGTAAGATCACTTAATATCAATGAGACAATTTATGTTCATTTAGTTAAAGATAAAAAATGTTATCATCAATACAATGTGCACATTTTAAATATTTTATAAATTAGATCAAATACACAGGAGGAAGAAATTCTGCAATTTTTTTTGGGACCCAAATAAAATCTCCGACGACCCAGTCTCTGGGGATGAATGGTGTAGACAAGACATAAGGGATGGTGTCCTCTCTGAGCTGCAGACCTGTTGGAGGTTAATCACTGGCATGGGACACCTGGGCCCGGTGTGCCTCGTATGAGCAGCAGCCAGTCCTTTCGCAGATCTCCTCTCCCCACACACCTCTGTGTTGTGGCTTTCATTTTATTTTCTTTGTTCTAAACCAGGCAGCACATTTTCACTCATCCACTCCTTACACTAACAGATTTCTCCCATCTATTTGTCTGTATTTGTCTTTTATAAATGACTTTATTATTTAATATGCCTGTTTGTCTCCTGTTTTAAGAGCTTGGCTGTAATGTCAGTTAACAATTTTAAACTCTACCTTCCATCTATGGCTGCATAGGGAACTGTGAGATCACTACTGAGGATGGATGAGTCATGTGCCTCAGTCAGAACATAGTGGGAATATCAACCACCCAGTCTTTACAGAGGCTTTATTACAGGGGAGTACTACAGACTATGACCAGAATATCATGCTAGCAATCATGTTTTCAGTTGGTGCTGGTGGACAAAGTGTGGAGCAGTTTGACTCCAAACACATCTATATTAGATTATTCTGCAGTTTACCATTTGTAATCAGCACAACTGTATGTCTGTCTGTCTATCTGTCTGTCAGCAGCAGATCCTGAGGAGTTGAAAGGACAAACTGACTGACAGCAGAAATCTTTTGAACAAAAATAGTTTCCAAGTAGGCTGTATAGAGATTATACAGACATGTTTTTATGTATGAATGCATTGCTTTTCTGTAGCAGGGGGGGATACAGTGTAACAAGAAAGCTCATACAAACACTGGGAGTGTCAGTCATTACTATTAAATTCAGAACAGATTACCAACAGGAGATTTGTGGAGATTTCGCTTCACTCCCCTGGTGTGACATTTGGTTAAATGGAAGCGTACTGTTCCGAATGAACCAGTGACAGACATTAGGGATAGACCGATATGGATTTTTTAGGGCCGATGCCGATACCGATTTTTTTTCCACCAGCCTTAGCCGATACCGATACGGAC
>NW_023339663.1:4581095-4583520 GCF_004916995.1 Morone saxatilis
GTAAATGAGAAACAAACAAAGTGGCTCACACCAAGCCACACAACATTATTCCAGCCAATCAGCAACATGGGACATTTGTGCTTGTGCACAGGAAATGGGGAGGGAGTACGGTCTAGACAAACTCTATCTGGAAAGTCACCTGAGATAACTTCTGTTATGATTTGGCGCTACCCAAATAAAATTGATTGGATTGAATTGAGAGAGGAAATGGGGGAAGGGTGACAGTGGGAGCAAGAGGGATGGTAAATCTGGCACATGATACAAGTTAAATTAAGGCTGCAAGCAGAGATGATCAGGCCCTCACACCCTGCGTGTGTTGGGGTGTGCTGTGGCCGCATCATGCGCCAGCGTATCATGTGTGGACCACGACATGCAAATTCAATGTAAATTAGATCATAATCATCACACAAGGCTTACTTTCTATTGCCAGTATGTGGCGGGATCACTATGACTGATTATTGGCATGTAGATGTGTTCAGGACGGGACTGTTATCAAATGTGTGAAGTTTGATGGAGATTGGACCATGTACACTGAAGTTATGAAAACTTCCTGTTTTATGGTGATATATAGAAATTCTACCACGGACACGCCCTTTGATGTGAGCACAACTTTTAATTGTGATGTTCTTTAGATTGTACTGACCAAATTTGAAAGTCGCCCTCTGAAATTCTATATAAACAGCAGTGGCAACACAAAGGGAAGTTTGGATTTTCTGGAGCCAACTATGACCCAACTGATGGTAGAAAGCAGCAAACCCAAAATTAATAAATTAATAAATTCTTAGATAATAAGTTTTACGAGTGTGTGTGTGTGTGTGTGTGTGTGTGTGCAATTTCAAATTCAGTTTTTAATACTGTATTTTAGTACTGAGGCCTGCATTTCTGTAACTTTAATAACCTTGTAAAATGGAGACAGTTTTGACATTTTCCTGCATAAAAGACAACCTCATTAGAGCCAGAAAAACATGCTGCAGGGGATCAGTCACCAATCGAGTGTGACTGTCTCCTCCTCAAACACACTAGTCAACATTTGAATATCTGCTGTTTTAGCCCACTGAGACAGTGAGTGCCATCAAAATCCTATGAAAACTGATTTTCCACAAATGATTACTCACGTACCCTCCTGATCCAATCTAATAATTGCATCTGAAAATGAGCCTGAGCCAACACCTGCGGCTGCGACACCTCCATTCATTTTAAATTAGCAAAATTAATTTATTTTGCACATTGTACATTTTCTATGGCCTCTCTAATGCTCATGAACAAAAAGACAGCTGAATTAGCTGAGAGATCTGTTTGGGTCCCTGTTATTGTTAAAATCAAAGCTTTATTTAAAAGATTAAACATGTCAGGTGAACGCAGGATCCAAGTCACATGCATCCCACAGCTCATGGAGGCCACTGAGCAGGCACATGGCAACAGTGAATCCGGCAGCTGTAGATCATCCTTGTGGTCCAGCCGTTCCCTCGCTGCGAGGCCTACAGCAGCTCATGACATTCTGATTAGTCAAAGAGCCCTGCTAATGCAACACTGGATTAATATTCATAAAATCAGTGTAAAAGACACAGATTTGTTTGAAATATTAAAGTAAATAAATGTCTTATGCTATTTCATCACTAAATCCACCTCTGAGAATGTTTGAGACTGTGTAGACGTGCAAGACTGTAAAATGTGCTCCATTATTTTTGAAGTTGAGAAGCTACAAAAGTAAAGCTAACACAGAACACTGCAGCCAACACAGCAGACGACTTCAGCAACAACGACAGGAGGAAAGTTTGTTTGTACCGCTGTCATTACATTACTGAACAGCGAATGACATACATTTGCAGTGAAGTCATGTGACAAAACACTAGTTAATCTGGTTCCTTCCAATCGTCAGATAGGCCATAGATGAACATTTACCTGAAAGATGTAGTCAAGTAAATGTTCCTCTTTGGGAAATAACTGATTTTGGAACAGAATGGGATCACACACACAATAGTGGTGGTTTGCCATTAGCCATGCTATTATATTATATATTTACTTCCTTTCCAAAATCTAAGCTAAGCCCAGCTAACTGCAAAGTTTATCAGTTTACCATTTCACACTACTATGAAAAACAGTTTGCAGTATGTACTACATGTAGGTGGTTTTGAATACAGCTTCTGTTTAGCTTTACTAAGAATCTCTAAAGGCAAAGGAATTGCTAAGTGAAGACAGAATACTTGTTTAGCTCAAAACAGCTGAGCAAAAGGGATTTTACACCTGAGTGATGGAATCATCACAACTCCTGTGATCCAGACTTTGACTTTAATGTTGCATAATCAGTCTGCCTTGTTTTCTGCTCAATGCTGGATGGATTCAAGTAATGCAAAGTGATGACCAACTGGCTTTTATGCAACTGATGTTCATTCCAATGTTTCTTGCACTCTTTTACCACTTTCTT
>NW_023339663.1:4583599-4592737 GCF_004916995.1 Morone saxatilis
CATTTTGTGCTTTTGTGTTTTCAGATGTGCTGCCTGTGGTATCCTCATGCCATTCCCTCTGCAGTCTTGTATTTTAATGGATTTGCTCAGATCTAGCTTCTCATTTTACATAATTCATAAAAATTCCTTTGTTATATTTTTGTCTTGCACCTCCCATATTACATTTGTCTTTGCCAATGTTCTCCTCATTTCATTTCTACAGATCAGATATCACAAATATCAACACAATCTGGTTATTAAAGTCATATATAGCTACAGTAAATGTATCAGTGACACTTCATATGATATGTAAAAATGTGAGTAATTATTAAGGAACGAGATAAATTATTAAATAGTAGTTAGTGAATAACTCAGAGCACTAGTAGATAATGATGATTTACAAGAAAACATCAGGTAAAGATTACTTCATTAGTCGTTCCTGACTAGCTCTGAACCAGCTGCTGAGTGGTACAAAACTGTTTTACTCTCTTTGTGCCCCCTCAAGTAAAGTGAGAAATCATACTAAGTAGTTACTGAGTAATCCCTTATTACTTCATGATTATGACAAGGAATACTCAGCTACTTGTTATAATCAAGCAGCTGTCAGTAGAGCTCCATCATGTCAAACTATTTTATTTACTTTTTTCATGTAACACTGTAACAAGCATAACAGCTGGTTTATTATTAGACTGAATGTGTATGTACTTGCACAGTGAGTCAGCTGGCACACGGGATTATGTAAAACAGGTTTTCTACCTCATAGTGACAGAAATAAGGTTATTGGTAAACAGAAGACTATTGCGTAATTAATGCGTAGTTAATGAGATGGTAATATTAAATTAGTATAAAGATATATAATTACCAGTGTTAGTCTTAAAAAAAAAAAAAAATAAAAAATAATAATAAATAATAGTATAAATACACACAATCTATTCTATGTATGTATATTGTTGGCATTAATTGAAAACGCATTACTTTTAATAGACAGGAACAATGTTCCATAATACGCAATTAAAATAGCGACTAAGGTGTAAATGACAAAATAGAGGTTTAAATAAAATATTGACTTAGCCTAGGGTTGCACTCTGCACTCTAATATCCTATGTGAATTACAAAGCAAAACTGCACATGAAATTTTAGAAACAAACCTTATGGTTATGGTCAGTACCCAAAACAGTTTGAAATGAAATATGAGAAAAATGATTTTTTATTTAACATTTGGATGTTTATTCTGACCTGGATTGTACATTCTTGACTATTAAAGTCAAGTCTGATATAATGATGGTTCATTTATTTTAGCGAGAACTCAAGCAAATACAAACTGTCTTAGACTATAAATTCAGCATATGCACTTACTTAAGGTAGTATAATCTGCCTTCAAACAGCAGAATTTGTTTTTCTCACTTACGCCTACCTTCCTTTACCTCACTATTTGTTCTGGCTCGCTCCTTTTCCAATTTCATCTCTTTTTCTCACTCTGTTTCTAGTCTGCCACCCACCCCTCCCTCTCCGCCTGCGCTCTCTTCCCCGCTGTCAGTGTGTGACAGATCGATGCTGTATCCTTTCGGCTTCCCTTTGCAACTGTATTCTCCTGGTAATTGAGCTCAGCTGGTCTCCCAGGGGGCCACTGATTTTCACAGACGCTTCTAGGAGCTCACTCCCTCCTCTCCCTCCGCCATCTACATCATCACACGCTCCCTCCGTCCAGCCTCTTTTTCTGCCATCTTTTCCCCACTAGCTGCTGCCACCTGTAAAACCCCTAGAACCAATACCCCAAAGCTGTAATTGCTTTTGATTTCCAACCACAATGTCATCTTTCTGACTGTATAGGGCCTGCTGAGCGTGGCCACGCCACACTCACAAACAAGCACATTTTACGCTTTAACAATCCGAATCTTGAGATTTCAAACAATGAGAAACAGTGGAGAAATATTGTAAACCATGAGCTCAGGATTGCAGTTAAAAAGACATTGCATTTAAAAACATTCAGTTTGTTATTAGATCTCACCAGGCATCTCTTGTGTAGCATCAAGCTCCTTCAGCCATCTCACTAAGCTTCTATTGATTACCTTTTGACATTGGAATTGGCTGTTATTGGATACAGTGTCAGTGATCTCCAAGAGTCTTTCAAGAAGTTGTATAGATTTGTGACTGGCAGAGAAGGTAAGAGACAAATTAGAATTCAAAACAAGGCAGGCTTGTCGGTGACAAACATGAAGATGGATTGTATTAGAGTGTGTGAGAACTACACAGACTGGCTGTTACAATTTTTGTCATTTTTCTCATACTTTTATAATGCTCGCACATCCTTTTAATGTTTTTAGCACAACTGTCACCTTGTCTACTTCAGTATGTATGGATGTACGTGAGTGGTGTGGCTGTCTGTCTTTATATTTTTGCCTACAGTACTTTTCTTTTATATACTTTTCTTTTATTTATTAAACTTATTTTCTAGTGTATTTTTTATTGAATAATTGACGGCACCAGATTAAGACATAGCACAATAAGAATTTAAATGCATTGATTGCAAGTTCTGCAAAGGACAATAAAAAATCCTTGAACTGTTCAAAGCCATAGTAACTGATCAGAGAGACAGTACTTGCACATAATGGATTCATAAACGTGAACCCTATGTGAGCGGTATACTGCGTTCTCGGAAGCACATTTCCGTGAATGTGTTAATGGGATCAGCAGAAGAAGGATGTTATGCTTTCTACATTCATTTGCAAGTGTGAAAGATAGGGTCCCTTCTTATTAATTAAATATTTGTGTCAACAGCAGATATATTAAACATTTAGGAAGCTATTGTGCAACAACAAGTGTGTAATTCTGGGTGAATAACATTTTCTATTCAGAAACTGCTGGGTTTGTAGGATTGAATAGATAACATAAATAAATAAATAATCACAGTGCTTCATTTTCATTGCCTTGCATACTGCATCCATGTTGTAGTAATGTATGAATTTATGGGTGTGCCAAGGATGGAGCATAACATTATGGGAGGGAAATGTGGAAATTGATGGTGGATTTGATTTGTTAGTGCCAGAGGCTCCCAATTATCTTTTGATTGCACATGCTACAATGCGTGTAGAAAAGATGGGCTGCAATTTGAGCAGCTCAGTGGATTTTTTTTTAGTTTTTTTTTTTTAGTTTGGGGTGATCTGTCTGTTCAACCCCTCTTTCAAAAGCCTATATTTGTTAATTATTGATAGCACATAGGAGAAAAAAAATATCATATCATCTCATTTACTCATCACAGTGTCTTGTATTGGAGAGCTTAAGATAGGAGTGTAAAAGTGTGAAAAAAGAAAGAAAGGAAAGAATAATATCACAAATGTGTGTGTATGTGTGAGTTACACACACACAAATGAGTGTCAGAGCACAAGACTTACTATATTTAATATGTATCATATTATACTTTATTGTTTGTCTTTTCACGTGAAGTAATTTATCATAACATGTTTGTCATCAGTAAAAGCCAAATCATCTATTTAAATGAAGGACTACAAAACGGAGTTTAATTAGTCAATAGGCAGAACACAGTTTGGCAACTGGTAGGTCAACAGAGCCAAAACATATCAAAAGGGATCTGGCAGGCATCCAGACAAAAAAACAAAAGACAAAACTACCAAAGTCACTTAGACAGGGATGCAAATTCACAAAACAAAGGGGTGGACCACTATGAGCGTGACAGGCAAACAGCTAAGGATACTGGGCAGATACTATATGTACTGTGGGGATAATGGGGTAATGAGTGGCAGGTGTGCAGGCAGGTGGAGGATCAGGTGACTGGCAAAGGCAGGGACACACTGTGGACAACTGGTGGGCAGGAGAGGAATGGCAAGGTCTGAAATGACAGCAGATGTTAGTGGTCAGATAAACAAGATGATTTACGCAAATGATTAAACAGATGTCTGGAAGTCATGAAATGTTTAACGAATGTAAGCATTTTAAAATGATAAGAAAGTGATCCAAAAAACCCTGACAACTTTTCCAAGGTTGTGCCAAAAAAACCCCTTTTTAGGAAGTCATATTTCCAAAAAGTATTTATTTCTAAAATAATTTATTTATGTGACATGGAGATACAACCTTGAGCCTGTCAATTACAAAATCATATTTCCATGTTTCCTGCCCTACTTTTTAAAACAGGAAGCAATTATCTGAGATAACAGAGATACTGTGGAAAACTGAGAGGAGTAGTTTATGCTGCTGCTGTTATTACTATTGATAGTTTCGTCAAAGCAAATTAATGGCATCTGGCGTTGCTTGTTCCTCATCTACAATCCAGACCATACATATTTCATGAGATTCTATTTACAACTCTCCAAACACGTAGCTGCCAAACACCTGCTTTCTTTCTGTGTACTAACTTTAGTGTATTTTGGATGCACTTAACCCCGCATTTTTCGGCAGTTTAGTTTTATGCAAACACTCTAGCAGTGCTGGTATATATGCAATTAATATTTACAAATATTTTAATTATCCATTTCCTCTCAGTCACCCTATACAATTCATTATGACATTACATTCTTTTAAGTAATGCTCCAGCCATGCTCTTGAGTATCCTCTGTTAACAAGAAAGGTGGCTGTGAAATGTCTCTTATTTTCTGCGGCACAGAGGAGAAAGGTTTAGCGTGGGTTCAGGTCAGTTACAAAGGAGTCTTCACAGTAGTTTTCACAGAAACTTATCAAAGAACTCCTGCAGCATAATCCCCTCCTCCACTGTCCATCTCAGTATGATTCAAACACTGTGGCTAAAGTCAGCTAGGTATTTCTAAAGATGCTTTTGTCTCAGGCCTCACACATGATGGTATTTACAATGGATTTCAACCATGTGTATTAACATTAAGGCGAGAAAGGCATTTTTTTTCCATGCAGTGGTCAATTTTGAATTAAAATCCTGCATACTTTTCCGTGTCGGCACACCTAGTTAATCCCTACAATTGGATTGCCTGTTACACAACAACAAGCTCCTCCTCTGAAACATATTGAATTTTATAAGAAGGTGCACTCTACATTGGGTTTGTGCATACATGGACTAGTTCACACATTTGTTGGTGTGTACAGACCCTCTCAGAGATAAGCAGGTAAAATTATTCATGTTTTTGAAATAGTTACATATTAAAATATATTCTGTCAATACTGTAGTTGACGTGCAGGCATTTGTGGCATTTGCAAGCATGAGAAAACATTAATCATGTACCAACGTTTAAATACACATATGACTAAACATCTAATGTGGCCAAGATGACAGTGTTGTTGCCATGAGGCCCAGGAGGAGGTGTTGGGTCAACAGTCTGTGCATTTCTTAGGACCAAACTATTCCCATGATTTAGTAAAATTCCTCCCACTGAGTGATTTGGGAAAAACATGCATATGTGATTTGTTATCTCAAACCAGTGGAAGATTACAGTCAAGTATACTTTTTAAATCTGTAGAAAAAGTTACCAATGCAAGCAGACATTTGTTATGATATTAGTATTCTTAACATTCACTGACAAAAATAACCTTCTTGGATTTCAACAGCTACACATCATCTTACGTCCCAGAGAGGTCCAGGGGTTGTGGGAAGTAGCACATTAAAAACTTACCCAAGGAAAATGTACTTCGATCCAAACAAAGTTTTTTTTATTACCAATCAACAGAAAATTAAAACAGTGAGAAAATATGCTTTCCTTTAAAAAACAAAAACAAAGGATAAGCCTATCCTGTATGGCTATATTTATTTGTAAGTACTTTAACAAACTGAGAAGAAAAACAGTCACACTCCCAATGGCAAGGAGGTGTACCGCTTTCAGTTTTCAACTTTCCAAATGACCCACTGGTACCAGCTGCAAGTCTGTTCCCAGTTTATATATGCCCAGCCCTGATTAGCAATTGGGGACAGACATGCACAGCTACTTGCTGCAGATGGGGAGGGCAGTACCTGGAAGAGCACAGAAGAGAGAGACAGCTGCACAAAACACAACAAGACTTATGGCAATAATAGTTAGCAGTTAAACTCAGAGAGTTTGACAAACTCTCTGAGTTTAACTGCTGGGGGGCCCAGCAAAAAGTGAAGATCAAAAGTGATCACCTCTGTATTTAAATATCAAAAGGTAATCTGAATATAATGCAGCAGATATGTACATTATTTATATACATACATGTTTCCAGTGGCTTAAAATGATATAGTAAACCAACAATATCCTCTTGTCTTTTAATGTTTTGTGCAGATTCCAGCCCAGTTGCTCCCTGCCTCACAAGGTCATTGGCATTACTATACTCAAACTGACTGATCCTTTGGTTCAGTTCAAGGGAAGAAAACAGTCAGCAGTAACAGAATGGTGGATAAAGAAACGATAAGGGGAAATAACATACTTCAAACAAATCGTGGCCAAGACATGGCAACCCCAGCTGACTGGAAAATAGGTCATTGAACAAGAAATCAGATTTCTCCACTAAGGACTAAATCATCCTCAAGGTATTGAAAATGCTGTTAGTATAACTCTGCTTTACGAGTGGTGGCAATTGACTGGCAATCTGCCTTTCACTTTGCATTCATTGTATCTCAGAGAAGTCCTTGCACATACAACCTCCAACGCTCTGTCAACCCAGACTGTCCTCGGCAATAGCTTGGAAATTCTTTTACAGACCTCTCTATCAGATAATACTATGTCATTGTTCTAATGGAAAGTATTTTGTGCTTCTTACCTTACCCCAGGAGCCTTACAGTTTCTCTCCATTGTATCAAACCTCTGCCTGGGCAATGTTTTCTGTAATAGGCTATGTATACCTTTCAGCTATTTTCAAATTACAAAGGAAGTTTATATATTGTTTTATATTACTGTATTTTGCTGTGACGGTTTTACATCCTATCATGTTATATGTTCTGTGTTTACCTCAGCACATTTGGTAACCACCATAATAGCATTTCCAAGATTAATGATAATAGTTGACCTAAGTTTGTTATAAGTTTTGTTGGCATGTGTTCCCTCAAAGACTTGCAATGGAAAAGAGCCTCCATGTTTTATGGGGACATACCGAACTAAACAAATTGTTAGCTTTATTCTGTCCTAGACAAAAAGGCATGTGTTTAACGTTATTAAGCCATTGTTGATCATTGTTTGTCTTTGCTTGTCTGTCTGTCATGTCATAAAACATGCTTATGAGCAACTTATTTTATATCAACAGCCACCCGCACAAATTAAGTCCTTGCACACTGCCTGTAACAACTGAGGTTTGTACAGGCAGTAGCGAGAGAGAAACAATACATAGGGCGAGGCAAAGAATGGCACCTGTGTGTATACAGCTAAGCAGCAAGCACACAAAGCAGCCACAATGCCTGAGAGACTGTCTGCTTGGCGAGCGCTGGAGGGCATATATGTTCTCACAGGCTTGAATTCTGCTCACGTGATTCAATCTGACCTTTGACTATTTTGGGGTAGAAACCAAGGGTGGCACTGAACCTCCTTGTAGCCTGATTGACAACTTCTGTTAACTTCCTTTTATACACAACTTTATTTGTAACATATGTAAGATATGAAGGCCAAAGTACAAGTTTTCCTGTCCAAAACAGAATCAAACCTTGTAACATACGATGTTTTCAATTTATAGGGTAAATTTTTTAAGTTATTGCCATGGCCACAGCCGCACCCCTGCATTTTCCCAAGTGTTTTCCTGTGTTTCCCTCTCCCCTGTGTCTCCTCTGCTCCTGTCTGTCTCTTTGTGTTATGTGTGTTGTTGAGGGTTCCCTCCTGGCACCCAACTCTGCTCACCTGCCTAGCATCTGCTCTTCAGCCCAGTATTCCAACTCCAGCTCAACATGTCTTGGAGCTGTCATGGCCGCTCCAAGCACCGGTACCATCAGTTGTTTGAAGGTTAGCATATCCAGGTATTTCAGCAATTCAGAGCATTTTCTTAACATATTAAGATTCATGCTTTAGTTAAACTAAAACCAACAGCAGGCTTAATTGATGCAATGACAAAACTGATGCTGTTAAATCAGGACCATAGTAAAAAGCATACAATAGCAAATTAGTTAGCTAGCGAACATTAACAGACAGATCATCAAAACACTGCATATAAATGAAAATTGAATCATAAATAAATAATTATTATTTTATCTCAAATTCTTATATTACGTAACCCATTTGTGAGATTAATAAACAGAACCACATTCTACAACTTTCCTTGTTGAAAATACTTCAATTCTCATAAGATCTGAACTTTACACACAAAGCAACAATCCTGTGCAAATTTGACACACTTAGTCTGAAAAGGTGCTGATGGGAATGCTATGTAAACTATCAACTACATGCAAAATTGCACTCAGCGTAAATTGAAAGTGTAAAATTGTGTTATTTGTATGAGAGGTGGTTGCATTATACACAACTTCTTGTTAGAATAATACTGGTTAAGCTGGAGAGTCTCTATAAGGGCTAGGAAGGCCTAAATTACTTATTTAAACCTCATCATGTCAAGAGACATTGAATGCACAAATTTGCAATAGATGCATTTAATTTGCTCATGCTTGACTGTCTGGGTTTATGAGATATAGCAGACTGTGGCAAAGTGTCTGCAACTTTACATGGGGATTATGTTTTTTTTAGCAATTGCTGTAATAACAGCTTAAAGAATCAATCTTTTATTCAAACATAAGAGGTAACCTTGCCAAAGAAAAGCAATTAAATTGACAAAATTAAACTGTGACAGTAGGCCGTGTGACAGCTAATCATAAGTCTAAAACGAGTTTGGAGCAACATTTTTAAAAGAAGCTATTTCAACATTGAGAAGATTAAGTTGCATTAGGATGCTAAACACTTTACTGTGCAGTTTTGTTGAAGTGACAATGAAGACTATATTAAATATTTGGCAGTATGGTACTTGAAATCTCAGCTTTGGCCTCCTGTGTAGGACCAAAGTTTGGTGTTAACATTTACCTAATAACCAACCCTGTCATAACATTATGACCTCATGGGCACCCTGAATGACTTCAAGAGCTGCAGTTTTGGAGATGCTTTGACTCTTTTAGCCATCACAATTTGGCCCTTGTCTTAGTCACTCAAATACTCACACTTGTCCATTTTTCCTGCTTCCAACACATCAACTTTGAGGACGATTGTTCACTTGCTGCCTAATATATCCCACCCACTGACTGGTGCCATGATAACCAGATAA
>NW_023339663.1:4592755-4615753 GCF_004916995.1 Morone saxatilis
TGTTATGGCTGATCAGTGTAAATCAGATTTTGAATGTCCAAGGCTAGAAATAAAATAAATAGAACTCCAAGAAGAGCTTTAGAGATGGCAATGTCAGTCTGCCTGTTTTTCAGTTATTCCCCCCAGTAGCTCAGACTGAAATATCTCAACAACTATAAGATGGATTTCCATGAATATTGGTACGGATATCCATGATATTAAAATGATGCTAATAATTTCTGTGATCCTCTTACTTTATAGCGCCATGAGCAGGTCTGAGCAAATTTTCCAGTGAAATATCCATTCCATTGCCACAAAATTTTGTACAGATATACAGGGAGGCATATGCATATGAGGTCTTTGTGGTCTTATGTGAAATGTCTCAAACTATTTGATGAATTTAAATTTATTCATCCATGTCCCACTGAATTGTAATGACTGCATGGTAATTTTCTCATTGGCCTCAGCTGTACTTTGTGTCTGCTAATTATCAAATGTTAGCATGCTAACATGAACACCTAAGATGTTGACAAATTTCCCCAATAATAGAAATGTTTTTATGTTTTGATTTAATTGTTTGGGTGGTGGTGGCATGGCATTTGTTTTGCTTCCAGTGGTGGCATACAGCAAATATTGAGAACCACTTAGGGACATTGGGACATTGACACTGGTAATTTGATTTGAGTTCTGCCCCTTCTAGGCATTTATTTCACATAGATTGACATCTTGTTTTGAAATGAAGCACTTGGAACAAAATGAGAAGGGAACATTGAATGACAACTGCATGCCTGAGGTGACTAACGCCAGCTTTACATGCTAACTTATCAGAAAGCTGAGATCCCTTTGAATGACAAGTGGTGGCAAGCATGGCATGCTATGTGACAGCGACTCTAACTCTATTTTTAGTTTGACTGAAGACAATTTGTGACATAGCTCAGCTCACACATTCAGTCACAGCTAATGAGTTCTGATGATTGAACCTGAACCTGGACCAAATGTGTCACACCGCCATGTCAAGCTAGGGTTTAATAACTTGAATTTGAAAATTTGACCTTGCTAGAGCTGGATACCAGCATGATATGACTGGCAATAATAGTCTTAAGTCATTAGTGAATTGAGCACAGCAAAGCAATGAGTTTTATCAGTACAAAGCCACAATCCTACACATGAAATTACTTTGCTTCCCTACTTGGCATTTTACTGTTTGTTTCCAAAATCAACATTACCAAGTAAATTAGCATAATGTTTTAGAACCACAAAAGACAACATAGTGATCTGATTTGAAACACAAGAGGACAAACTCTGTCCTCTGTCTATCATGCATCAGTTGACACACACACACACACACACACACACATACAAACACACGCGCAGACACACGATAGCTGCATCGTGTGTGCCCATATTAATGAAAAATCAAGACCAAACAGCTCTATATTTTAGAAAAAACTAAAAAACAAAACAAAGCTGACTTTGTTGCTATTGTAGTACTTTCAGGGTAAGATGGTGTTCTGGTGCAGATGCAATGTATGTCCAGATAATTGTCCCATCAAAAGATGCATACATGTTTTTGTTAAAAAACAAATCCTCCAGGTAAAACAAATAGGCCATCAAACAACTCAAATCGATTAATTTTAAAGCTAAGATGGTTGTGAGGAAAATCTGAACTTCAGGTTGACATTTATGAAATCACACAAGAACTACTCTGTAACCAGTCTAAATGTTCAGGGGGCTTGCTGATGTAGTGAATCAAAGTCCACTGTGTAACATTTCATCAGTGTATAATTACCTGAAAATAAGAACTGTTGTGTTTGCTTTACCTTAGAGTGAGCTGTTACCGCCATATTGAACCACCATATTTCTACAGAAGCCTAGAACGGACAAAACACTGGTTCTAGAATTTTCAGAATCAGAATCAGAAATACTTTATTGATCTTCAGGGGGAAATATGTTTTTGCGTCTAACATTAGCAGTATTCAGTAATATCTGCAACTTCACATGCACATTGATGCTTTGCCCTAAATGCTAACGTGAGCATGCTAACACGTTCAGGGTGGGGATTCATCCTAAAAGGGACGTGAATGTTTGTAATTCTAAATTTCATGACAATTCATTCAATAGTTATGAAGACATTTCACACAAAACCACAATTGTCAAAATCATGGTGGCACAATAGGAAAAGTCAGAGAATCTCCAAAATTAGTAGTCTTAACTTTCTGGGACCATGATTGTCTCTACAAAATTACATGGCAATCCATCTAATAAATGTTGAGAGTCAAAGTGGTGCACTGAACGACAGACTATCCATTGACATGCCTTGTAAAATTCATCCTGTCCCTTTAATTTTGCCCAGGACATTATTTCCAGTTGATTTGCAACAATATCACATCCCCCCAAAAATCTTTAAATACATTTAGATTTTTAGATGGGTTTTTTTGACAAGAACACAAAAGTTGTGCAGCAAATAGACACTTCAGATTCTATTCAACATTTTCAAATAAATTACAAAGAGCGTTGAGTAGGTAAGAGAGTTGTTTACTTCATCGTAATCATCGTCAGCAAACAATGCTGGTTTTCTGAGAACCTTAATGGATGGTGAATACTACACACACAGATGCGTGGACACATGTACACAGAGCTTTTTTCCCTATAACAGCAAACTGGAAAGTGTCAGAAAGACCAAGTCCTGTTACACCATACTCGTGATCCCTGTCAGGTGTGCTCAGCGTCTCATTTCAGTTCGAAACTTGCTCTCTTGACCGGGCCAAATCAGCCAATCATAGGAGGGATGGAGTGACCTCCTATGCCCCAGAAAGGCACTTTGGTGATGGCAGGCACTGAAGGAGTAATTGAATGTCACAATAGTTGACAGCCCTTGTGACAACTTGGAAAAGCACCTGCTGGTAAGACATGTCTTGAAATGAGGATTTCTGGGAGTAAAAGGAACACAGAGAGTGTTTAGAATGAATCACACAATCCTTGTCAGGTTTTGGTGTTAGGCAGTAAAACCCATGTCAAAATACATAGATGTAGTTGTCCTTGGAGGAGGGATAGGGGAAATCTGAAAAACACATAAATCCAGTGGTCATACATGATATCATAATGAGGGTAGGTGGATTACTTAATAGTTCAGAAAATCTATCAGTATTCAGCTGTAAAGAACAAAATCTGTAACTACTATACAAAGTACCTGTATCAACATCACAGTATAATGTACTGTGCCAAGGAGTCCCTGGAAAGCAGTTGCTTAGAGAGTATGGTTAAAAGTGGATTACCCTGGTTAAGTGGAGATAATAAATTAATGAATGAAGGCCTGACATGAGCTATGTGAGTTGAGTAAAGCTCATTGATGCAGAAATTCTAAGTCTCCCCTTGTGAGCAAGAAGACACCAGTTGGCTAAGAGACTGAAAGATACACATCAGCTATCATTTGCATGCTTAATTGACTTATTTCCCCAACTGAGATTTAATCAGTAGCATTTTAACAAAGACTGTCTCACTTAAATATAGACTTTCTTATCAAAGATATGTGCTAGCTTTAATGTAGCCCAGCAAATGCAAATTATTAATGTTGGATTCCACATCAGCTTATTGTTATTCTTTTTTTTAGGTCAATGTATTTATGATGTAATTTCTTCCCCTCTAATCCTCAATCGACAAGAGTGAATGAAACACATTTAATCACTCATGGGGTCTTTGGGCTCTCTTCACCTGGTTTGGCATGCTTGTCCTTTGTGCCTGGCCTGGTTATTGCCTTGCTCTGTCAACACACCAGAGGCTCTAAATAAACAAGCATGGAAAGGTTCTGTAGAGCAAGAATTGCGATCAATACAGAGAAGTGGTATGTGCTGCTGGTTCAGCGGCACCTTCTAGTCAAAGGCCATTTCACTAGAATCGATAGCAGTATGGCATACCTACGACAGGAACACAAGTACTAACAGGGAGACAGGGGTGATGATCTAAATGACAACATTCTTTCAGCTTTAGCTTGGGATGTGTGTTAAAACCACTTACCAGCCCACAAGACCAGACAATTATCCAAAAAACTGGTTGTAGTCATTAAAGCTTACAGGAAATTGTAAATTATAACTATAATGTGCAAAAATATTTGTATACATACTCAACAGAAAGAGCCCTCATACATTAAAGGCTTCATCTCTTCACAAGTGGCCCTTGAGTAAAATGGTGCAGCAATGATGGATGCCTTCCCCACTTATTTATAGTCGAGGCACGAGCAGCAATTAAGTAGTCTAAAGTGGGGAAGTCAAGGTGATGCAATGGCAGTAACACAGCCAGCCAGCAGTGTTTTGTAGCCCTCCCGAGCTAAATATGATGAGTATGTTTTCTGCCTGGTTCAAAGGAGACAATCTGAAGACCATCTGAAAGATGCTGACATACAGTATGCAGCAGAGCAGCATGCCCCATACTTAATGAAGAAAAACCTGAAGACTTTATCTGATGAAACACATAGGAAATAGTGGAGAGTGTGAGGGACATAACCCTTTTGAAGTTTACGAGTGCTAAAACACTCTTGTCACTGACTTATACATAAGGGAGTCCAGGCTACTTAATGTATATTCATGATTCAAAATCCCTTTTCAATTATAGTGCTGATCTTTATCAGATAAGGCGTTTTTTTTGCTGCTTGGTCCTTTTCAGAACTTCAAACAGACTGTTGGCTCGTACACAAACTTCCTTACTTGTAATTACTTTGTGCCAAGTGTTTTATTTCACGGCAGGGCCTCCTTCCTTTTCTTTTCACTATATGCAGTAGACCAATTGCTATAATGTTGGTATAATGGTGAGTGGGTGGATGTAGCGCTTTCATTCTGCCTTGTCAAGCTGCAGGGGCAGTGAATGGCCACACTAATAGACACGCACACACACACACTGCTGGAAGCATTACGAGTCAACACTGAATAAAACACACCATAATATGTGTGGTATTAAGACTTTATGCCAAATTGATGAAATGAACTAACAGCACTTGTTTTGTATGATGTTATGGGCAATATTAACTGTATGATAAGAGATTGTTATATATAACCTCAAAGTTTGAGTGTAAATGCTTTTAACTGTAATATATAATACTATGCTAATACCAACAGGATTTTTCATCCGTTGTTCACAATATAAACATAAAACCATATGACAAAACAATCTCACCTCAAGGACCACTTTAACAGAAAACAAACATTTTCAAGACCTTCGCAGAATAATACTACCATGCCCATGGACATTAAAACATACAATAATGCTTTAAATATGTATCTGAGAAAATGAGTACTGGCTCATGTCCATGTAATATGTACGTTCTTTATTATTAAGGTTAGCTCATTAAATAGACCATCTCGGCATGTTGGCTGACAAGTACTCTAACAAAAAATACTGTATGTTTTTTCAACTGTAAAATGTTCCATAATTTCATTACTTTACTTACTTTATGTTACCTTGCATTAAGTCTTGCATTCCCTCTCAATATTTTGCATTACCCCACAATATGTTTTGCATGTCAATGGAGAAAGGCTAAGCTGCATTATGCATTATGCAGGGGTTGACGTGGTCGTGCTGGCTGAGCGTTAACTCCTGTGGTGTATTGGTAACAAATCTGTCACGTCTGAGTAAGTACTGTAGGTTAAAATCCTGTTTGATTTATTTCTTTCTTGGCTAATGTTAATTGGAGCAGTACAGTGCACCTACTGCAACCATATCCATAGCATTATTGATTTAACAACAAATGCAGTCGTAGTCCGAGCAATACAGTCCACAGCCACAGCTTTAACCACCACAGCCAGGCAGAGCAGCTGCAGCTGTGCTCACAGCCTGGTTGTACAGTACTTTTGAAACCTTGAAAATAAAAAAAGGAAAATAAAAAGACTCACATCATCTCTCCTTTATGCAGAGTTGTCCTCTAGCTGGCAGTGTTATAACTGGACTAGACCAAGAAACTTAACTGTTTCCATCAAGGGGAATGCAAAACTCAATGTGAGCTAACGCAAAATGTATTGCAAGGGAACACAAAACTAGTCCCGAAAAAAAATGCACACCATGACTTTTTGGGTCTTCATAGAGAAATGCATATAGGCATATATATTGTTAATGGAATTTTGAAAATCTCAAATACCACAGATTTTATCAGCCTAAAAATTCCCAGTTTAAGTCGGATTTTGAAAATATTTCATTTCAAAAGTGCCTTGTCATGTTGTACAACAGTGGATTCTGACTACAGCTAGAGACAAACACAAAAACCTGTACAACTGCATACAAGTAATCTTGTTTAAAGTTATTGAATTTATGAATGAAATGAATAAGCAAGATTCAAAGATTTCAAATGTTTCAATATCCACCTGAAAAAAATATGATAGAAGTGTTACACGATTGTTTTAAGATGAGACATTGCATTGTGTCCAAATGAGCTCTGAGTGTCGTGTATGATTATGGGCTGTGAGAAAATGTTCCTTTAACTTTATAACAAATAGAAGAATATGTTCTTAACAAAGTACTAATCAGTTCATCAGCTATTAACACACTTCTAATCACAGCTAAATCTAATGAAGGTGTACCCAGAAGCACACCATCCACATGAAGCTATAAAACGATTGTCTGATGCGCTGCAGGAGCTGAGAGAATAATTACCCAGAGGTCTCTCCTTCACAGTTGGAAATAGAGGTGGTCTAATGACAGGTAATTTTACCTCTCTTCTTTATAGCTGAAATCTGAAAAGTCATGAAATTGCCATACTCTAAAATACTTCTCTTGCACAAATGTTCCATAAAAAACATTATTAATGTAGTAGGAAAATTACACTTGAAATCATTTCAGGAGTTATTTTGGGATGATGTTTATTTGTGTATCCAGCGTCCCCTCAGTCTGCTGCCTCAACAATAACTTCACTTAGTAATCTGCTTTATTTTAAAATGTCTTTTGACAATACCCAGAGTACAGGTGTGAATGTTTCATGTGTAGGTGGAGAGAAAAATAGCAGTGCTGAGAGGAAGCCTAAGCTGACAACAATGTTTTGGGGGTACAATGTGTGTGTATGACAAAAATCCAGTGTGAAATCCCACAGATCAAGCCTTCTGTCCCTTCAGCAAAGATTAATTATAATTTTTTTAACGGTTCAATAGTACCCATTTAATACTGGGAATGAAACAAAAGCCTGATTATTAACATGGATTAATATGTTCTAGATAACATAAAATCTTTCAATGTCTCTGTTTGGAAGCTCTCAATAGAAAAATCACATGTATAACTGTACAGTTACCATATGATTAAAATCTTGGACACACTACATGACTTTGAAAGTCATTGGATCACTGTACCGTTTACACTATCTGATCTAGATATTTTTTTGGGGTGTCTGCAAAGCATCAGTGAGCTCTAGGCGAGCCTGCGGGACGCGTCTTCAGTTCGCACATAGCGAATTAACCTCATGGGAGTGAGGGCCGATTTGCCTCTGATCTGGGGGCATTTGTTGGCAATCTCCAATAATGATGAGTGGAAAATATTTTAGTGTGTTTTGCTCCAGCTAAATTTTCAAATATCCCACTTTTGTGCATAGGAACATGATTTTGGCTAAGTTTAGCAAAGCTTACTCTACTAACTCATGTCACAGTAAAGGACCATTCACATCTTCCTAACCTTGGAGCAAATACTATACACCACCTGTCAGCTTTCATACTGTTTTGTTAGAATTATTCTATTAACCTAGCCCAGCAATGTTTATGTTGATTTTGTCTCATTTGTCCACCCATCTACCTATGCAATTATACAATTAGACCCAACACTTTGGATCACCAAATTGAAATTTATCTTGAAGATAAGCATGCCTTTATCAAATTCAATAGCAGTCCATCCAATTGCTGTCAAATTATTTCACTCAAAACCACAAATGTCAAACTAATGCTGGCAGTACAGAACAAATTGGGATCAGCAAAGTCCATATGAGTCACCATAGGCACCAAGGATATAAATTCCATGGCTATCCATCCAATAGTTGTTGAAATATTTTAGTTTGAACCAAAGTGGTGTACTGACTGACACACAGCTAATGTGACGAAAAACTTCAATAAATAGATTTAGCCGTCTGCACTGTGTGTGGGATGTACCTCAGCAGATGGAACCTTTTGTTGAAGTTGTCCCTGGCTTCATTATCAGGGGGGATGTTTTTGAATGGTGTTCAGATGTGTTGGTGTTTCATTCCATCCTGCTATGTTTGTTTGCTCTTGTTAGTTTTACTGTCAAAACTAAATGTGAAAGTTATCTTGGCAACACTAAATAATTTATTGGAGGAAAATGACCTTTATACCCCCATATCCCTCCCACTTAATACTGGTAGTGATGGGTAGTTGGAAGCAGATTCAGTAGCAGCATGCGAAGGAGCAGCTAATTGGGTTCATAAAGAGCATACTGATTAGTGATTGGCTCCTGTGTGGGTACGTTTTGGGCTTATATGATTAATGGTGTGAACCATAAATACTCTTTTTTAAAGCATATGATGATATAATAGCAGATGGAAGTGGGAAAATATGTGAATGATAACAGCCAAGATGTTTTCAGGGACTAATGGAAGAAGACAAGAAGACACGATTCAGACAAATATTATTGATTGGAATTTTATCAAACTTCATTATTTTGTTTTTTCTTTATTGCAATTTCCTGTGGAGCTATATGTTTCATTTCAGCTACTACATAATGGATGAGACAGGGAAACATCAGCAAAAATGACAAAACTCTCAAATGTAAGTGACTGGTAGAAGAGCATGCAGCAGAACTTAATACCTTGCTGTAGTTGAGGAACTTTGTGCATTAAATCTGCAAACTATTTTGGTACATACTTCCCTTTCAGTTGCTGTTTAGTCTATATGACATATTTAAACAGAAATGCAAATAAACACTGCACAAAAAAGATGCTTCAAACATTGTCTAACAGTAAAAGTGCTGGCTCACTAAAGGATGGACACGTGCCAAATGACTCTTCAGTTGTTACACGAAACTTTCACGAAAGTAGTTTATTTTTACAAAAATATGTTTTCATACCTTTTGTAGGCCTATTGCCCTTGTCCCTTACTTACTTATGCACACATATCTACATCATGTTTAAAAGCATGCACAATATATTCAGCAGGGTATCTAAAACCCACAACAGATGCTGATAAGGATATAATAATTAAAATTTAAATGATCAGCCGCTTATTTCGTGCTGGCTTGCCTGTTAAACCTGACTGTACTTGTAAAGACAGAATCGCTCCAGATAAGCTCAGGACAGATCCTTTGTCTTATGAGGAGAAGAGAAGCCAAATGCTACCCTCCCCCTCTTCCTCTGTCCCCATCTCCCTCTCCCTTCATTGCAGGCTGTTATTTTTTGCAGGTGCATCTGCAGTGATCTATTTTTCTCTTCACATCTTTTAATGATTCATGTTTTGGGGTTTCTCGCCCCCTCATTCTAAAAGCTTAGTGAACAGAGAGAGAGAGAGAGGGAATGAGGGGGAAATGAGAGGACTGATCATAAGAATAAGTGAGCGATCATAAGGGTATGAACAAAGCGTAGGATTATAAACACAAAGAAGAAAGAGGAGCAACATTTTGTTGTATATTGTAAAAATTGTGTCAGAAAAGAAGCATGTAGAATAAATTATGAAACGTGTGTTTGATAGTGAGGTGTTTGCTGGAAATAGTTGCTGAGCATTGAAGTCTTTGCTGGATATGGTCAGAGTCTCTGTGATCCACTGAGGGAAAAAAAAATGTAATTTCAGCACAACTGACTCACTCAATACATACATTCTTTATGTCTGTATCATGGCACATCGATTACTGAAGGAAACAAGGAATTTCTTTGTCCAATGGCTTTATGCTTTGAGAGCATAAAAGACAGTAGATGAAAAACTATTTGAAATACATGATCACAAATATGTCACTTAAAAAATGTACCAGCAATGAATTGCTAGAAGCCAAAGAATGTCATCAAGGGCTCGCTTTGAAAAGGGTGATACATAAGTGCCAACCCAGTAACTGTGTTTATATAATATTGATGTGCGAAACCATTGAGGACAAAACGGATTACGTTTGCTTTTAAAATAATGAGGAAAAGTTTGGTAATGTATTTAACAAATCTCAACATGTTCACTGACCTTGTATTACATTTGTTTTCTGCCACTCATGCATAAAATATCAGTTTGCAGCAAGTTAGTAAATTAACGTTGGGAAGAGATTATCTGTATTTGACAACCTGGGAATGAGAATGGGCTTTGAAGTGTGCAGGAGAAAATATGGATGCCTTAAATCTTGCAAAAACACGAAAGAAAGTTGCATCCGAACATAATTCAGGCAGGGATGAAATTTCTCACCAATACATATTTGGTAAAGTAGTAATATATAACCATACTTTAGGAGACATGTTCCCAGGTGTAAATAGGATCATTAACAGGATCCTTAAAATTGACCTTTGTGGGAGACCTGTGCTGCATTTGAATGTAGTTGAGTTTGGTGTTGTATCCTGATACACTGGGTAGTTAATCTTGATTTAAATGAATATACATAAGAAAACACACTAATTTTGTCACTTAATTATACTTAAAAGCATTTTTCATATTTTGTCCTGTTTGAGTTACACACTTAAGCAATTACTTTCCTTATACATTACAGGAGAGTTACACGCTATTGCTTCCCCCTTTGATTTATGAAAGGGATACTCAGTCACATGCATCTTTATTAAACATGCCTCTCATCTAATCTTTAAAAGACAGATAACAGACATTGGGTAATAAAACAATTCCAGAAAGACTTTTCATTAGTATAGAAATTATGATATTACCATGAAATGTGCACACACCACTGTCTTTTCTTCCTTCTCTCTCTTCTACAGTCCATTACAACAATATATAAGCCCCAAAAATGTAATCTATCAAAGCTTCTCTGACAAAATGTCAAGACAATTTTAACATTATGAGTTTCACAAGGTTTTATTTGCTGCAAGGCTGTTGGAGTACTGTAGACAGGTATGTCAAACAAACTGGAAACTCACTGTAAATATATTAAGTCACAGAACAAAAGGTCCCACCTTCGATGCTCCATTCTCCACTGTTCCAAGTGTTTTCTACAAGTGAGTGTTTCACTGATGTGAAGGAGCTGTTGCAGAACCATGAACATGATTGCCCAGATAATGAGCACTTTTTCTATGTTGTCATCTGGTGAGCCTGCCTGGTAAAGCTCCCATCATGATTGTTTTCCAACCATTACTCCATCCATCATTACACCAATTAATCTAACAACAATGTGGCTGGAAAGTGAAACAACAGCAAATCCACAGAGAAATGAATTATTTCTATTTGCCCCTTTCACAACCAGTTTAAAGAATTTGCCATATCCCTGGTTAACATTCAGTGATAATGTTTGAGACTAAAGGAAACAAAAGATATGTTAAATGTGTTGGTGGTTTTGTTATCAGATCCTAGAAATGCCATTATCACTAAGCGTAGACTGTACCAGCTTCTAACAATCCGCAATACTAGATGCTTGGATTGCCATCAACAAGATAGGATGCAGGCCTTACCTGAACCCTGCTTATGCTATCCGCTGCATACCACTCTTGCTTGTTCTTTAACTCTCTTCCATGGTATCTCTCTTCTGACTAGCTCATATTAGGTATGTCCTCTTCAGCTTTGGAAACCGACCAATGACAAATGACAACCTAGAAACTGTGACAGCCATCAATAACAGCTAATTGCTTAGATTTTAACATTTTAATTTCCCGGTTGAGAATCTGTTTTTTAAGAAAGACAGAAAATGTCTAAATATGGAAAACTGCTCCCCTCCAGGCATTGCCTTTGATGTGTGACTGACACATCATTAGTTAGATGAAGGTGAGAGAATGGTGACTTTCTGACCTGTAGAAAAATACATGGACTGTTACGGGACAAACTCAACAAGCCGAGTTTTCACAATAAAATTTCTGAGGGACATATAAAGTAAAATGATATTACCCTTTGCATTTTTTCTGTGGTCTTCTTAATTTTATTTGTGTGTACTAGAAACACTACCACAATGGCTCCTGGTCCTCTGTCGAAAGTCAGAATAAACTTTTGGGGGATTTTTAACTGGAATTTGGACATGGCATAATGTTGTAAACCCAACAATTCCTTACATCACAAACACAAGTATGTTTTTTTTTTTCTGCAGTATGTTCAAAAACAAAAGTGTCTTTTTTGAGATTTCTTACTCTGAGCGGGTTTTGGTTTATATCGAACTGTGGATAGTCTAATTCAAAGGAAGAAACTGTATCAGCAGTGATACTGTAAGTAGATGGTAATATATTATAATATAAGCACTATCAACAATAATAAGGGAAATATATTTTATATTTGATGGTCAAGGTTAATGTTAATAGGCCTTAGATAGTCTCAGTTGTTAAGTACTTTTGAGAACCTCAAGCCAAATTATAGAGCTGTGAAATTGTTGAACACAGTAATGTATATTATACAAGGTCAGTTACTTACCTTGAATAGCATGCACACTGTACATATGGGTTTGTAATCTTTTGCGAATATTTTCTTTTAAGCTTTTATTACTGAGTACAGAGACTGTCTGCATCTGTGCAGATGTGCAAGGTACAACTATTTTTCTGTACCCTTTTCCAGAACAGTCATAACCATTCTGAAAGTTGAGAGCACATTGGTTACACTTGGAGGAGCAATTTATTTCAAGGTTCATCTGAGGAGGTTAAGCTAGTTCTGTGTATGAATAAGCAGCCTAGTCAGACAGACTCAAGCTTCGGTGCACTTACTGAGGAGCCATTTTTGTTTTCTATCTTTGCTGCAGCTGTTTCCCAGGCTTAAGCACACTATGTCCAAACTCTTAGCCTACTCAACTGTGTCAAACACACACACAGACACACATGCACACATAAGGCAGTCTTATAATGTTAGCTAGACCTTTATGTCTCCCTTCTTCTTTATGTTTCTCTTTTTCTCTTTTCTCCCCTCATCTTCTCATGAATGATACTGAAAGAAGATACAATATGAAACTCAGAGAGGGAGATTATATAGGACAGAATGATTTGGTTCATTTATTCATGGGATTTTCAACATCAAAACCAATATTTAATGAAAGATGAAATGCATTTTATGTAAATATGTAAATAATTTAATGTGAAAAAAATATATGGAAATAGATAGATATGGAGTCTGGCACGTTGAAAAACCAAACATCAAAGGATTCAAATCACAAAGCACTGTATGTTCTTTTCATCAGTATCTGTCAATATAACACATTTTCTTAATAATGATATCTGTAGGCTGTGGCAATGATACAATTTGCACAGTGGTATATTTCATTATTGGTTTGTCTGGACAAATAAAGCAGATATTTGTGATGGACTGAAGTCTGGCATGCTCCGTGCCCGTGGCCTGCTCTATGAGTCATTGGTCAGTGTCTGTTCCAACCCAGAGAGCAAGAAAATATCAGCTCTGATGAGGGAGGAAAGATGAGAGGAAAGAAAAATTGTTTATTAGCAAAGGCAACGTCATTCTCATACTTGCTTAGTTGAATACATCCTCACATCTCCTAAATGTATTTGTTGTTAATGTGTATGCTACATACTACTACATGTCGTTTGTGTATGATAAAATGTCAAATTTTATGTTTTACTGTCCTACTTTTACAATATTTCAGCTATTATAGAATTATCAGTATACAGTATTTCCATTTGGGCTACAGTCAGTGGCCTTGTTATCTACTGTTTTTATGATGGACGTGTGACTGTATGACTGTTCAACATTCGTGCATAACTGTGAGTCTGGAAATAAGCCCTGGCAATTTTATACCCATTTTCTCTCTGCTACCCTTGGTAAACAATGTGAAACCAGCACAATTTCAGCTTGGAGGTGGTCAGTGGTGTCAAAACAGTTTGATGTGCCACTTAATGCCTTAAGCTTGCCTGCAGCCATTGACAACAACAGGTGAGTGAATTGACAGCAGCATCTGGCACTTTCTGTCTGTCCAGGTCACATAGGTTGAATGATTTGACAGCGTAGATGTGTAGATGTACTAAGATTTCTTTCAGCTTGCCAAAGACGATACAGCAGTGGTCATTGAGACAGGTACGGTAAGCCAACAACTATTACAGATATATGGTGTAAAAAAACAGTGGCCATTCAGTGCAGTGGCATATTATATCACACAGGTCAGATCTCTCATGGCTGATATACAGGCTGTTGATATACAGCCTGTACGGTTATTGTATGATACTCTCTGATAGTCATTGTTAAAAAAAAAAAATACACCTTGACAGCTGCAAACAGAGGTGGGTTATAAAAAGTTACTTTTACTCTGTTACATATAGTTACTACTAATTACTACATACTTTTTAAAGTAAACGGTACATGTTCAGTACAGTAGTTTTAAAGGTCCAGTGTGTAACATTTAAGAAGATCTGTTGGCTTAACTGGAATATAATATGCAGAACTTTCAGAATGCCGTCCATGGAGGCTGCCATGTTGTGCCACCATGTTTCTACAGTAGCCCTGAGCAGACAAACCAAACACTGACTCCAAATAGGGCCAGTAGTTTTTCCTTCATTTTGCTACTTTTTTATTATTTATTTATTTATTCCATTGAGAGGCTGGTTGTCTGCTGATTCCAGGACTGCTGGCACTCTGTTATTCTACCACAGCCACATCCACGTTTGTCCATTGCAGAACAATAGCTTTAGCAGGAGTTTGAGATGAGACAAATCACCCTTACTTTTGTCTTATTCCACTGTATGCAGTACAGCCCTTAAATAGTGCTAGCAGCTAATTAACATTAACAGAAAAAAGCCCTGAGTGCAGTGAGCTCTGGTTGTGAGCACTGGTCTGAGGTCAGTACATCAGAGAACTGTGCTGACACTGACATAACAGAGAGCAGTAAGCATGCTATATAAACACATTAAATTATATTACATGATGAAAAAGAGAAATTTTACTTATTTTATTTTATATGGACATAACTGATGTAGTTTTTCAACCACAGATGGTATTCCTCTGGTGAGAGTGAGGAAATTAACACACCTGGATTTAATTGGCAATTTGTGATGAAACATGACATCATTATTTCCTAATCAGCCTAAATGAATCCTCTGGCTCTGATATTAAACATTTCCAGAAATATTAGGGACTTATTTGGCCACTTTGGTAGGCTTAATGTCTTAATTTTATTGGAGAGACCTAGATGACCTGGACCTGTGACTGAGACTTAGGACATGTATGCTGAAATGATCAAACTTTAAAGGACACTTAACACATTGACATTATTTACTTTTTGGTATAATAGACATGGTCCACATATATTTGAATTGCTGATTTATTTCCCAAATTATAATGCAATATAGGAAAAACAAGAAATGAATGGAATTATAAAAAATGTCTTTACCTTTTGGTGTATTTAATAGAGTATAAGTGGTTTGTCTATTTTTGATGGAAGCCGCGACCCACTTGCCTTTAGCCGCACAGAGCAGATTGCACTTTTTTTGGGTCAATTTTCAAAATAAAGTACCATTTACGGACTCTGAATCGAATTTCATACTACTTTAATTACAGGTAACAATGAAATTGTGTAATATCTTTTATATATATATATATATATATGTGATGCTTTGATGGTCTACAGACCTACTTTGTTTTGTGTGGAATGTGGAGTTTTGCAAGGCTCAATCATTTGTCCTCTTTTATTTAACATTTACACAGTTCTACCAGGCCAAACCACACAAAATAATAAAATCCGGCATAATTATGCCATACATACGCAAAGTTCTGTTGTGCTCTCACTGAGGTTGAAAGAGGGCTGAGAATGACTTTACAAACCAAACGAGTAATGTAATCTAGATTTTAATGGCTACATTATGTCAAGAGTCTGCCTAGTGTAAGTTGAAAAAACATCGCAAGGATCAGAATTCGGCCACTACAGCCCTAAAAAAGAAAAACTGAAAATTGTCACTGAAAATAATCAAATCATGCAGATTTCTGTCCATCCATCTGAGACTGGACATGAACCATGGTATTTGTTAAATGGGTTACATGCCAATCGACCACACTGACCTCCACACCCTTTACTTATGCATGCTGCATAAACCTCACATTTGGTCTTGCAGATATATCTAATTTTGTGCCATTATTTTTCAAGAGACGCGTACATATTTCCTGATTGCTTTACCTTTTCCATATATTACATGGAAAAGGTACAGTCATTATTATCAACTACTTATCCAGTGCATTATTTCAAAATATAAAAATATCAGTTACAGTAAGCAAGCTGCAATCATATACAATTGCATCATTCAACACAGCACAACTTGAAATGAGCAAAATGTCCAAGTGCAAGGCTGGAAGATTTTGGTGTTTACTGATTCGAGAAACTGGAAAACACATTCCTGTCTATCTTTGCTCTTCAAGCTGGGTGGAAGCTGTAGGACGATGTCTACGAGGCTTCCCAGGAGCAAAGCAAATAAAAACACAACATGCTATGCAGAGACTGAAGGTTGGACCCGAGTTGTGGTTTGGGATATCAAATGATAGTAGGGGAGTGATGCATTCTGCAGATAACCACTAAATCAGAATCACTCGCTTTGAAGAGGTGTCATCACAACACAACAGCTGCAAGGCCAGCTCGCGCTTGTGTGTGCTGGAGGCAACAAAATACACAAGGGAATAAATGCATGCTTGCTCACACATGAACAGGAACACTAAACCATTCACATACACACTTCCAACGGTAGGAAGTCTGCATGTGTGAAATACAGAAGCTGTGACCTGTGGGGGTTGAGGTTTTAGAGTTGTTGGAAGCCACATGACACATTTGATGGAGCTGGGAGTTATAGGAAGTAATGTGATGATTAACACATTACTTATGCTGTCAATTAATCAAATTACTTTTTCAATTAGTAATAAGTAATGAGCATTTATAACAAAAAAAAATTCCCAATAATGTCTAAATAAGCATTTAGCTGATCCAGTCATTTCATTATTCATGAGAGTATACTTTGATAGATCACATGTTAGAGACAATGTCAAATCAGTCAAGGGAGCTTGATTTTTTAAAAAAAAATGTCCATCATGAATTTTGCCAATCCATGTTGTCTAACTACACATTCACTTTTACTGTACTGTAAGGGTTATTTCACCTCAAATCTAAAGGACAAACAGGAGACAAACAGTGATTTGGGCTATTGGATATGATTTTGACATTTACTTTTTTGGGGTGCAGTGTTTTTGTGATAATAATCTATAACTATATATTTAATATCAGATGTATGTGTTGACATACATCTGATATTAAATATATGAAGAACAATTATTAAAGATGATTGCTAATCCTGTGCATCATATTCAGGTGTGTGTTTTCTTCACCTTTCTATAGCTTCTAAAATTCCGGCTCTGACAGGAACATAAAGAGAGGGATAATTAGCTTGTTTCATTCTGACCTTTTCAGAGCAGAAACACTTCTGCAAGAAATGGAGATAAATTTAAAGAACACCATGTTGCTGATTGGCTAAAAATTCTGTGTAAATGTCACAAGAATTCTTCTTGCATGATCACGTATGTCGGGGGGGGTGCGGTATTGAATAAATCTCAATGTGAATCTAAAGAGTATATTTAGATTCTATAGTAGTTTGAGCGTACATTATGCACATTGTTAATTGCAAGATTCTTTAACAATTTTTAGAACAAGTATATTCACAGTAGGATAGTTTATACATAAATTGTTGAGCTATGGCTTTTTTGTCATATCTTCCAAGCACAAGGGACTGCTGTCAACAACGGTCTTGTTGTACTCATAACAATTTTGTTTTTGGACCATTTCTTTCAGTCAGTATGATTATGTTCTCATTCCTGACAATCTGTAATACTGGGAAGAGGACAGATACTACAATTTAAATATCATTGTTCCCACCTGCTGAAACAAATCTGAACTAAAAGAGCACACACTAAAGAGTTTGAAGCCGATCCAAACATACTTGAAGTGAATGAAGCTTTACCTTCTGTATAGAGTTTGAGAGGCAGTATGAGTGCCAAGATTTTGTCAACCCACCTTAAAAAAAAGGTAAATGTAAGGATCTGTCACAGTTTTAAAATGGCACTCTAAAATACTCCTGTCACTCCTGGGTGCATTTTAGCTTGACTGCATATTTTTTTCCTACTCTCTGGGTACATTTCTTCAAAGGAGGAACATTTTCAGACATTTAATGCAGTACATCAAATAAATGTCAGATTTTGGTGTCAGTCCCTCAGACCATGCACTACTCTCTCCAGAAAAGCCATTTTGCACCCACGTTGAACAATCATAAAGGCAGGAATCCACTTTAGAAGCGAGATGCCAGTTCCTTCACTAACAGTAACCTCAATAGACCAGACTGCATTGTAGCTGCGACAAGACATGTTTTCAGTACAGGTGTGACTCACTTTTTCTCAGCTGGAAACTCACTCTCTCCATTTTTATCTTTGCCTCTGTCACTGCCTCCACCTACACATATAACCTGACTGCAGCGAGTCCAGGCAAGCTCTCAACAAAGGTAGGAAGTCACTTACTGAAATAGACAAAGCTTGATATGATAAGATAAACTGTTGCTTTGCCAAATAATTTTAATTTTAAGATTTTCCCCTATAATCTTGAATGTAATTGTTTTAGTGACTGTAAACACAATGTATAATGCATTCTGGCTGCTTGTTTCAAAACATTTGCATTTTCTTGATTCTTACATGCCAGATATCACAGTTAATCACAGCACAATCCATGTCTGGCCACCTTGTCCCTAACAACAATTATATCTGGGGGCGGTGCTGCCATGCATTGCTAAACTCATCAGTCTGCTGTGTGTATGCAAGTGCCAGCTGTTGTTATGATAATTACTCCAAGTTGTAGATTTATAACTCCCTTTACCAATTGAGATACTGTAGCAAACTGTTAGTTGCCTACTCTTCTTTAATTTGTAGGGAAAGTTGAGATTTTGCTACGATGTCAGGAAATAACTTTGTAACTAACTTTGTAAATAACTAAACAGTTTGTTTGAAGCAAGATAATCTTTATAGAACAATAAGACATTTTCTTTATACACCTTTGGTTCACATCCACTTAAACAGGTGGGAGGCACATTCACTGTAATTAACTAAGATCTTACTCATCATTAAACTACATTATTCTGTTTTTCTAATAACACTGCAATAGGAACTATGTCTAGATAGTCAGTAGAAGGGCATCTTGGGTCAGCAGGTGGGTCACTGCAAGCCGCCTAATCTCTATGCCACAACAAGTCTCCTTTATGCTCCCACTATTAATAACAGCAGTGGGAGCAGAGAGCAAGTGGAGGAAGAGGAAAGGTCTAAGTGGGAAGGCATTAATCAGATGTGGCGACGGCTGTGAGCCAGAAAAGTGCTAGTAGCTAGGCATTATCAGGAAGAAGGAAAAAGCAACTGCAGAATGTAAACTATATGACCGTAAGTATGTGAACATCCGAATATTAGACCCATATGAGTTTGTTGAACTATGGGCCTTAATTTGTTGCTATAAAAGCTTTTAAACAAGACACGAGAATTTGGAAGCTGGCTGCAGAGATTTGCTCCAATTCAGCCAAAAGAGCATTAGTGATGTTGGGCACCGATTTTGAGCAATAAGGCCTGGCTCGAAATCCAATCTACCACAGAGGTGTTGGATTGGGTTGAGGTCAGGACTACAGACCAAGAGTCAAGAGTTCCCATTCCAAACTCTGAAAACCACTTCTTTATAAACTTTTTTAGTCTTGCTGAAACAGGAAAGGACTGTCCTCAAAGTGTTGCCACAAAGTTGCAAGTATTGTCTAGAGGCTTTAAGATTTCACTTAATTGGAAATGAGGGGTCTAGCCTGACCAACTAAATCAGTAAAATGTTACTTAGAAAATGATGCATAGGTACTAATAATTCAATAATACAATAATATAACATTGGCCATTTTCTGAATTGTGTACTTTTACCATTGATACTTTAAGTATATTTAGCTAATTTTACTTTTGTACTGTAAGTTAAGTATATTCTATCGCAGGACTTTCACCTGTAATGCAATCTTTTACTCAAGTAGAGGTTCTGATTACTTCCACTGCAACTGGACATGGGTGTCCAGATAGCCAGACAGTGTAAAGTAGTCTGCTGCAGTAAACAGCTGCCTTGCTGCTCTTCTTTTTCAACTTTTCCACTGCATGAGACTTGCCTATAGCCTCAGGTTCATGCTTCCTTTAAAAAGAATGAGTACAGAAAATCTTTCTCTCCATAGCATGAGATTTAGATTATCCTATTTTAGATCTACACCATCACTGCAGATATGAAGTTACACACAAGCCTATTGTACATCATCCACCCACTAAAGCATGAAATGTGGCTGTAAGAAATGTGACTGCAGTTATTACAAGCAAAAGAGTCAACAATGTGCACCCCACCACTGCCCAGGGATGTTTGAACATTGAGTAACTCAACAATCTGCTCTCTCTCTCTCTCTCTCTCTCTCTCTCTCTCACTTATACTCCCTTTCTTCAAGACCATCTCTCCTTGGGGAGCAAATGCGACGCAGCGATCCAACACTAATTCTACTGCCTCTTCTCAGTATAATCCAATCTGCTCTACTGGGGAAACAGAGGAATGGGCAAAAAGAGAAGAGGCCCCACAAACAACAACAACAACAACTCTAGTCTTTCTGACAACTGCACAATTGAAATTTCCCTCTCACACAAATTCCTTTTTATTTAATTTGACCAAACAAATATGTGAGGATGAACATTACATTGTCACTTGCAAATAATCTATGGGTCTGTGCCCCATTTTCTATCAGATACTATACTTAGATAAAGCAAAAACAGAATCACTGATTGGAACTTCTCCTCCTTTGCATGTCCCTCCAGAGATTTTTAGAGTGTAATCATTTTAAAATTCAGGCTGCTCAACTTCCACCAGAAGAGCATGAATATTTCACCCTCTGCAAATGAGGACTCAGCTATGAATTCCTTGATGGCAGTGATTATGATACTGTAATTAGTGAGATGGTTATGTGATGATGATTGTCATTATTGTGCCCTCATCAAGGGCTGTCAATCACAGCTCATGTGGAGTAATAAACATGATAAGGAAAAAGCAAGAGGTTGTCTTTTAGAATTTATAAGACACTGGGGTATATTCACCAGACAATGTGTCTGTAACCTGAACAAAGTCAGAAGGACCGTAGTTATTTTTACATGAAGGCATGGCTTTGACAATGTTCACATAAATACATGGAACATTAACATATACACAACTAATGACAGATATAATTATTTAAGCAAATTGTAATTCTTGAGTAGTGCTCTGGCTAAAAATAATCAGGGTAAAGTAAGCTATTAAACATAAACGTATGTATGGCGTTGATGACTGGGAATGCTGAATGTGAGATGAATCACAGATTGTAACAGGCACCACAGTCAGTCAGGACCACTTCAACACTCAAGCTGTGAGTTCAGAACATACATATTTTCTGTTTAAAATAGGATCTTTTTATACAATTGCATGAAAACACATAGTCCTAATGCTGACATAAAAATGTCAGAACAGTGAAATTATTTGCCTATGGAAGAGTTCAGCGAAATTAGTAAGGAGGAAGAGTTCAGGCATTTCTAGAACATCCTAAATAGAATGCCTCAAGCCAGATTTTACACCATTCATTTTGTCTCTGCTTCTCTAATACTTTCATTAACTGGTTTTGACTCCTATCCTTTCCTCTGCAGACTCCCACATCGCTCTGTTCAATTCCCTTCCCTTGAAAATTTAAGTCATGATGCAAGCAGATTCCTGAAAAGCAGGGGGTGGCAGGGGAGAGAGAAATACCTCCAAGGATTAGTAACTAATCCAGGCTTTGGTCTGGGAGGCTCTGGCCTGTGCCTCCTGTCCTTCAAAACACTGGGAGCTCTGTCGGCAGGGTCACCACTAATGGGTGGGGGCTTCAGGGGTTTACAAGGAAGGAGTGATAGGGGTGCTTGTTAGCAGGCCAAGGGAGTATTAGCTGCTGGTGTTAGTTAGTGGGGATCAGCTAGTGTTGGACTAGATGTACGAAAGAGTAGCAGGATTGTAGCAGGTTTAAGTCCAGGTTGTCAATTGACACCATTAAAACATAATAAAACTATTAAACTGCCATTTTAGAGTTATATGGTGATATTTGAAACTGATGGGATTTGCTTTTGGTACATAAGCCTTAAAAGGTTACATTTACTCAGCAGACATATCTGTTTGCAGGTTTTTGTCCCCCACTGAGCAGAGATAAACTGTTGGGGTGTACTTTGGTAAAAAACACTTTGTTTCCAAGGAAACAGTTGGCAACACTCCTACTCAGCACATAATCGTACATAAGACACACCAAGCTGTTGCAGCATTTATCTCAGTTCTGATCAGTTCAATAACTTCATGATATAATGATCGTGATATCATGTGACTGTTATGATATGAACCGTTTCAGGTGCTTAACACCACCCTCTGGACTAGAATAGAGCCGACCATGACTTGCATATACTGCATTCCGAGATGGATTAGTCGGAAAACCAAGACAGATTACAATCAGATTTGTTATCTGCTTAACGGAGATGCTTATAAAAGAAAGTCTTAGACCTCATCTGGATTTTAGCTGGCTACAAGACACTTAAAATGACTAGTGTAAATGGGGCCAAAGAAGCATTGCAACAGTTATGCACAAAATAAATCAAAAACAGGCAGGGAAGTTTAACAGTTTCCATTAATTATAATAATAATGCACCCTAGTAGATGGGTGCATGTCAAGGGGGCAATGACAGGGCTTATTTTACAATGGAACTTATTTATCACTGACATACTGCATGTTTTAGTTGTATTTATTGTGTTTTTGTCATAACTGCTGTCCAGGGTGCTGAATCTGGGGCTGTCCTAGGTCCCCAACATTCAGCCTGATGAAAAATGTTTTGCTTTAACTTAAAGGGGAACTTGGCAACTTTTTCAGCTTAATAAACCCGTTTAGAAATCATTTGGATG
>NW_023339663.1:4615853-4625750 GCF_004916995.1 Morone saxatilis
AAATGGCTAGAGCTGCCAAGTTCCCCTTTAACATTCTCATTTGCCTCACCTGCCAAGTTAGTCTAAACACTCTGTTATTCCATATCCTGCTTGCTGTGTCTTAGAGACGCCAAACTCCATCCACTAGAGTTGGTTTTGCTGTATTTTAGAGAATGAATAGTTTGTTCAGTGTCATTTGTCAGTTCAGTTCTGAATTCTGGAAGTACATTTTCTTCTCTCTTCTCTCTCATCTTCTCTTCGTGTCAAATTAAGAAAAGAAAAGAAATAACAGAACACAAATTAATATTGTTTATTCTCACCACTGGGTCCAATGGATTTTATGTGTGTAGTTTTTGTTTTTCTTGCATGTAAATTGTGTGTTACACCCCTATCTATGGAACAACGCAGATTTGTTCTTGCCCCTGTCCACAGCAGTACATTGCTTAGCTTCCGTGATGGTAAAAGTTAGTCAGCACTTTAATATCATTGTTCAAATTCAGTGTGCTGGAGTGCAGAACCTAAACAATGTAAATACATATCAGTGTCCTTTCTTGTTGCACTGTCAAGTACATACTGTGCTTGTAAGTTTAGTTCTGGGGAACAGAGGTACCTATGGTAGCTATGATGTGGTGTACAATATATTATACTGTCAACATTTAACCCAATTGTTCTTGTTTTGTAGCTACTTACATGCTAGTCATGAGTCACCACTCACCACCCTCTCTGTCCTGTCTCAGCAAAAATTACATGATTGATGTGTGTGGACAAGCAGAGGAGGATGTGGAGCATCACTCTGCTGGATGCTGTCAGCCACTCAGAGGTGAGCTAAACTAAGAATGAGTGGGCAAGTACTTGCCTTCAAAGTTTGTCTGATATTCTAATTAGAAAATCGACAATCAATAGAAGGTCTTCAACCGCTTGCTGAAAAAGACAAAATCACTTGAGTGTCACTTGAACAATCAACAGACAGACAGACAAACATAATTTTTGTAATGACTGGTATCAAACAATGGCAAGTTATTTATGCGTAGACCACAAGGAATGAAGATCGATCATTGTTACTCTGCCAGAGTTACAGCATACCACAGCAGTCAGATTTCTTGCTTTTTAATTGTTCCATTTGCTTGTAAAAAGACTGGACTGCCATAACTGTCATCGCTGTAGAGAACATATTCTCTAAGCCTGAGGTTGGAGGGAGAATATCTTGACGTTGGTGGTCAAAGTAGGAAAAAGCTTCTGAAAAAATGTACTGAACCACATTTCTTTTTCTTGCCTTTTGTTTGTCACTGAGAACGGCGACTGATAAAGTGATTTCATTCAGTGCAAGACATGTGTGCTTCCTCTCAGTGAATTTGATGCTCCGCTAAAGTGACAGCAATTCAAAGTGAGATAGATGCACTCCAAAAACCCACAACATAATCTCAATACTAGAGCTTCAGCTTACCATTTTATTTTCTTAAACTGACGTTTCTACAAACAAGCCTTCATCAAAGCACCACAAGAGTGCTATTCTCCTCCTTTTATAGCAAATTAGCCGTGAAGGAGAGGTACTACATTGAACAGCAAAACACAGCAGACACAAAACATCTTAAAGAACAAGTTCTATATAAAAAGTTCAAAATTGGTCATATAACCTATTCAAAAAGACTAAACCACATTCAGAGTGCAAGTTAAGCTTGGTGGAGCCCATTGCAAGACTAAACCAACTAAACATGTCGTCTTCACTTTAGTTAGCTGCATGGTATTAGATTTCTCCAAAATTGCTTACCACACCATTAAATCTAAGTGGTTAGTTGGTCCATCAAACTAAACATAAGTACGACACAATGGCAAAATTGTATCTTTCTTTTCAACCACTGACTGTAAGAAAGGTCTTTGGCTCATATAGAAAGTTGTTAATTGAAATAAATAATTCATATGCTAATCTGTTTCTGTGGCAAGGCCTATGTTGGTCAAACCAAAAGACATTTCAACATCTCAAAATCTGAATATCTGGGCTGAAACAAGTCACAGGTCCGAGAGATGGAAATCTAACTTTTGACCCATAGAGAAATGTTTTAGATTGACCACCTGAAAACAATGTCCCCATTTGGATTAAATTATGTTTTGTTATTTGTTTTTTACTCCTCCCAAGTGTAACTATGACAGTAAGCATGACATAGCCTGTCTTAATGTTGTACAGAATATGTAACATGCTGTTGGAGCATTTATATTATCTGACTAGTGCAACCACTGTGTTTATTTTAACATTATTTTCACATAAACCCACAAAACAATGCTAAGTGTGATTGTCTTTTTTGAATGAAGCCTTGTGCCAAGAAACACTCACTGAGAGAAATGTGCTGTAACCTCTACTTGGTGTGACTCAAGTTGTCAGCCTGAACTAGCTTTGCAGGCTTTGCTCCATTAGTCTATTGTATAAGATGTGGGTAGGACTTAATATGAGTTCTCTGAGGAAAAGAGGCCATCATAAACCCCTGCTGACATGCCAAGCTATTTTTATTTCCCTCTCCAATTGCACTGCTGTTTGGCACAGCATGAGCGCTACAATCCACAGTCTAAAAGGCGTAAAAAATGAATTATTACCACAGAAATTGAGGAAGTAAGACAAGAAGAGAGAAGACAGTTAGCATAAGAAAAGCCATATGTGTGATGGGACATCAATAGGAAAGAAGTTTAAATTTTGGAAAAGAAAAAACAGACAGAGGAAAGGGATGACAGAAGTAAAATGACAAGTGAGACATAAGAAACAAAGAACAAATTAGAAGCAATCAAATGACTCTCATATCATCTTTGTCTGCTCTTTTTTTAAACTCTCCAAACGAATGTATTAATGTTTATGACAATCTGTACTGCTGCTCCACTTCTCCCAGGAAAATAGGAAAAAGGTTTGGACGAGACTGAACCAGAAGTTGTGGTTCCTCACAGACTCACGGGCAGGCACTTCTGCCCAGCAGGGTGAGCTGTCCTCAGGGTAGACCTCATCTTTCACATCTCTGCCAGATACGTTGGCAAAAGGAGAGGATGATGGGCAGAGGAGGTCTCCAGCTACAAAAGAGTGATGGGTGATGTCAGAAGAGCGCAGTCAAGCACATGCAGCCCCTGGCTCTGCTGGGACATCCAATTCCCTGTGTGTCAGTGGCAAGATGTGCCTTGCATATCATCTGAAAAGATCACCATTTACTTTCTATGTTCAGGCTCCCACACTGAAGAACTCAGTCTATATAGTAGTTACCAACTGCCTACATGATGTTTACCAATGTATCACTGAAGGCAAGAGAACGCACAGCACTGTCCTTAAGTGTGACATTGAATGTTCAAGTCAAAGCAGAAACACTTCTTCCAAAGTAAACAAACCAGCCCTATCCTTTTGTCAGTTATGAATGTGTATAGGGTTAGAGGACAGTAGTGGGAAAGCATGCAGTTTGAAAACTGCATGCTAGCTTTATTTGTTTATTAGGTTAAAAATTAAAAACACTTCCAAATTTCAGCTTCAAGAAGACCTTGGAATACTGCAAAAGGACAAATTCATTATCAGCACTGTACAGTGGAGTGCAGGGATAACGTTGTAGGGTTTGTGTTGAAGTTGTTGTTCCCCAACTGAAGGTCAAAAAGAACTATGAGTTTGAATAATAATTTTGGGGGTTCGGGAGCTACGGTTTTTCAAGTTTAGCTGCATAGTTTTCTCCCTGGGCAGTTTTGTAACTATACTTCAGAATGACATGTTCTCATCTGACAACACTGTCAGCACAGTGATCAAGGATCAACAAGATGTATTTATCATTTATCAACACAAGGTTGTACAAGGAAATTAAAGTTTGCCGTCCCTTCATGCCACACACATACAAAAGCATAATTACGTTTTTTTAAGTAACAATTCTGCAGTGTATTTTTTTAATTTGCATGTGGGGAAATGTAATCAGCAGCAACTAGACAGTGATGAAAATGTGTTTTATAAAAGATAATTAAATGTTAAACTTTAGATGAAGAAGGGTAGTAAAGGGCCCTTAGCAAGTAAAATTACTGTAGAACTTACTTATGAAGTGTGTCCCCTGTTACATTAACTGCTTAACTCAGCACTTGAAATGTATATTTTTTATTTTGAAATTGTATTCTTTATGTGTGTCACACATTCAAGTGACTTTGTTAATGTTAATGGACCTAATGGTAACATTTTGGACGTAGGCACTTTAAGTTAATTAAATAAAGCAGTAAGTATATGTTTAAGTTCAAGATAGGCATTAGAGTTGCAGCACAGCACTATTTGGTCAGGTAAAAGTAAAATAAATGTCTCCTGAAATGGAAGGCAGATAACATCAAGTCCTGTTTCTGGGCCACTCTCTCTGTGACTCACCCTTTCGTTATTTCTGAATAGGTGCATACTGCGCCAAGGTTTCCTTATTTATTTATTTATTATTTATTTATTGCTTTGTTTTTTAGCTTGTCACATGCAAACCAACTCTGGCAGAGACAGCCTAGAATTTTAAAGTCGAAGTGATACCCATCTGGTGCACCTGCGAGGTGTGGATTGATCCGTTAAGTCAATGTGGCAGGTTGTGTCTGGGGATATCGGCAGAAAAGACACACACACATATATACACACACTGATCACAAGAGGCAAACACAGTGCAGACCAAAGTGGCAATCAGACAACGTTCATCTCTCTGCTGAAAGTTAAAGCACCATTTGAAAGAAAGTTTCCAATTAGATAATGATTTTTAGTCATGAAACGTGAAACAAAACACACATTCATCCAACTGTGAACATGGTGGACATGGTGCAATTAGAGAGCAGAAGGTGGCTGGAGGGAGAGAGGTTTGCATGCAGAGCATTGGCAATACACCAGAAGCTCTCCCACTTCCACCCACACACATAAACACACATGCATGCACACACACAGATACCCACGAAATATGTTTCTTAGTGCCCTTGACATGATGAAAACCACAGATGTCTCCCATGCCCTGATGATTGTTGCAAATGGTCATTTTCAAGCTGAGAAACAAATGTTGCTAGGGTCACTGTATCATGAAGGTCATTTGATGCATCATTCATTTCCCTCCTGTCACTGTGACACTATGTATGCCGCGGTGGCCTACTACATACAACCATCCGAAAAACTCCAGCAGTGAAGGAGTGGTTTTGGTTTCTTTCTTGGCTTTGCAGCAGTCTGACATTGACACTAGACTGTCACTCCATTGTCAGAACAACCCTATCCAACTCCAGGGGACTATATGTACAATGTACTGTAAAAAATGAAGTGAGGATATTCTTTTTTGCCCTTTGTTACATTAAACTATAATACTAAACATGTGCAATCGAATTCTGAAACGATAAGTGCATGGTATCATTCATTCTGAATTTGGATGTGAATCAGTGCATCTGGAGCATTCAGTCGTGCTACTTGATGAATGGCATTCCTGAATGAAAAAAAAGAAATAAGTGGTGAATATTGAAATTACACCTGCTAGCTTGTCTAACTACAACTGTGCAGGACATACAATAATGACAATGATTTTTGGGAGAATCAATGTTCTGTGTTCTTTGTTTATTGATTGCACAAGTGCGTCCCATATCAAAGCTTCAGCTCTAATTTTAATCACAATAATTATAGTTTATAGGACAGATATGGAGGTACTGCTGTATTGATCGAATTATCTTAGTACATACTGCATTTGGCAGAGGAAGAAACTACCATTCAAAAGACCCAAAGAAAACACATCTGGCCCTGTCAGCTTTGCAAGTTTAGTTTTATGGGAAAATACAAACAGGCAATGCAGTCAAAATTTGAAGTTGGCTCTAAATCACCACTGCAATTTATAAGTCAAAAATGGCTTAAACTCCACAAATCAATACTTTTGAATTTTACTGTATTTTAAAAGCAGTTCCTTACAGTGACAAAGCAACACAGAGAATATCACCCAACTCTGCAGCTCCTTTGAGCTTTTTAGGCTCTTTTAACTTTTAGTTTTAAAGCACATTAATTTTATGGTTCAGTCTTCCAATCCACCATTTCTAGGAGCTGGAGTCAGTTGACCAGGCAAAAATCCTCTGATACACCCACTGAACAGTGAACTACCTGTCTATCTGTTCAAACCCCAGACAACATTAGTGACTATCAGGTAAGAAAGATAGGATCTAGCAGCTTAAGAGACGGGTTGAACCATAAAAGCTGAACAGAAGTAAAAGAGCAGTGATTATTGTGCTAATGTTGCTCCCTGTCTGCTTGATGTGTAACTGAAATTGTTAAATCGTAACTTCATCATGTAGAACAATAATACCCACAGGGTGTATCGCATAAATATACGAGCGAATACTATGAATATGCCAAGAAACATTACTATAGTCATGTAAAATATAGGTAATTCGTGGCCAAGCAAACATCAACACGCACTGCAACAATTAGTCAGAAACAATATTAAACTCCTATTGATGCAAATCTTGGATAGGTGGAGCAAAGTTTAATGTGTATCAGTGTAATATCCAAATGGTCCAAAATAAGGCCAAGAGGTTTTATCCTTTTATACTGTGACCACCTGTTTCAAGATTGATGAAGTTTTAACTCTCAAATGGCCCGCAGAGTGTATATAACACAGCGAGCGTACCTCTGTCGCCAGCAGTTAGGTGTTTTGAACACTCCAGATGCATGGATGCTGTGGTAAAACATGTATAGCAAACTTTCCAAACACAGTAATGGCAAGTGGTTTCAATGTGACCGTGAATCATTTGTGGTTATTTGCCACTGAACCCACTAACCACAGCAGTATGAACCCAAAATAAACAGATCTGGATTGTAATGAACAGTTTAAAATGAGGGTGAAATAACAAAATCATGATGCTGATTTTTTTTTTAAATCTTGATTTATAATATGTCTGCAAAAAGACAAGCAAACCCCTTTTAAAATGCTTTTTTTCAGACTGGAGTTTGGATTGATCAGGGCCATGCTAACTTAGTTCATAGTAAAGATCGCTGGAATCAAGTAACATATACATATTTCTAGATCTTACATGGTAGTCCAACTTCTTCTCTTATTTTTCTCCAAGCAATCTCCTTCTTTGACTCAGTATGAATATGTAGTAGCATCATAGAGCTTTTTGTGCCCACAGATGGCTACAGTGCAACTGCAGGCAGGTTGAGAAGTGAGAGTGTGAAGATCCACTGTTTAATCCCAATGTAAAAACATACCTATTCGTCTGTCCCTGGATCTCTTCCCGCTCTGTCCCTTTCGCCCAGTTCTCCACTTTTTCGCCCTCATCAGGACAGACTGAACGCTATAGACTCACTATCGCCAATTTCAATTGATATCTCTGAAACACAATGCGTAGATGTATTTGACACAATGTCATAACTGTACTTCTTCACATTTTGTTGACAATGTTATTTCTCAGATACATCTCACACATGATCAAACAAACTTTCAACGTGCAAAATGACCCACATGGTCTCAGGAGGTCCTCATAGCATGACGTTTTACTGCAAAGGACTGATGGTGAGCAGGTAATCTAAGAAATGCAATACCTTATATCTGAAAGACAAAGTTGTTTGTGAATGCATTCCAAAATGACTCCTATGAGTGCTTTGGTGATTTGACACCACAAACAGTTCTCAGCAGTGTGGTTTTTGTGGTAAAACTGTGAAGTAAAATGTTCTATGTAATTATAGATATGGATTTTCAATTATTCTACAGAAAAAAGGCATAACACAAGATTTTCTGTTCAGTTGTGCACAGCCGGAGGCCCAGTGCTACATAGCTTCATCCCAAGACAGTAAAGCCTCCTTGGTTGTTAACCATTGGATTAATAAAATTTTCTCCCAGGAAAGTGCTTTCCTCCGCTGATTATTCAGGGTCTTTGAATTGAAGAAAGACTTCCTTTTGGAAGGATTGTCCATCCTTTATTAATTGCACTTTGGCCAATAACTGAACCTCAGCTTGCTTTAGGTATTCATCCCTGATGTGTCTGACTTAATAAGAGGATTGTTTAAAATATATATTTAGTCTGAAAATTTATATTTTGTCTTGAAATGTGATAATCAGATAAAGAAGAGCCACAAAACTCAGCTGTCAACCCAAATCTAATGGGAGTCATTCATGCATTAAGCACACAAATTATTAAAAATCTACTGCATTTTACTGTATTATGATATTAGTCATGCTTTTCTGCTCAATCCAGATTGTCCATAATACTGCTGCCAGGATCCAATAAATGGGCTATATTACACAGGCATAACTGGCACCAATTCTGTGACAGTTATAGAACTGACAAATCCTTACTATTTGACAAATCTAAATCACAGTCTTGCCTCTTTTTATATCTCTGAAATCCCTTACCCATTATCCTGTTCCCTTTGGTCTATTGATCACAATCTCTCATCTGCCCCACAGTTAAAGTCAGAGGATGATTGAGCCCCCAAGGAACAGCTGTCAAACAGAGAGTGAAAAGTATAATATTTTCCTATAAAATGTAACGGAATAGAAAGAAAAAGTAGCCCAAGTATCTTAAAATTGCATTTAAGAAAAGCGCTTGAACCTTCTACCACAGTGCAAATACACCACTGAAAAGCTAAAATAAATCATCTGAGCCTGTTTATATTGATTATAATAAACCAGATGAATCTGTGGTTTACAGATCCGGATATGATATAAGTAATTAATGGTAGATTCAGTAGCATTTAAAGCTCAGGGAGTTTAACCACAAGGCTGATTGTTAATGTTTTCTCTATGTTTCTTCCATCAAAATCCTGACTAGCATGCACATTCATTTTTTTTCTGTTTTCACTATTCAGTGCAACCAACATCAGTAGCAGAGCTTTCTTTGTCTCAAGTTTCTAAATATATCACCCTCTACAGCTGTCGCTGTCAGGAATGACCTGAAAACAGCCAAAAAGGGAGGTTTGACACATGGTATATATGAAACAGGCTTTCCCTGCCAAATCCATCTCTGTGTTTGCCAGTAAAGCAACCACGACAAATTGATCTGAGAAAGAGAAACTCAGGAGGACAGCATCAGTAGCTGGGGAATTAAAGCAGAATATCACTGAAATTCAACCTTAATTCATCCGCTGCCCTGTGACATTTGAGTATGTGAACAGTAATTGCAGAGCAGATTTCTTCTTGCCATTTTATAGAGCATGTCGTGCCAAAAAAAAGTGCTCTAGATTTCTTGTGGAGAATCCTCATAATGTGTAAGGTACGAGTGACTGCACAACTCAATAATTTAAAAGTACAGGGCAGTTCTCTTTAAACGCAGGAACAATACTATTTTTCCCCTCTGACAAATTCTGACAAAGACATTAAATATTTAACTTATAATGTAATAAAGCTGGATTATGCAGTTGTTGAGAGATGTTGGGCAGCAGGCAAATTTTAAAGCATATGTTAAGCCAGAGATGGACAAAATCTATCAAACATCCTGTTCCTTTGATAAGAAATCATCAAATGGGGCTAAAATTCCCAATGAATGAGGCAACCAAAATTGTGTCACACAGACTATTATCTAGCCTATATTTTATATATATATATTATATAATTAATATACAGACTGTTGTAGTAACAATATTGTTACTACACAGTGCTACAATTGTGCGTACAGCTCCTGCACACACTGCCAGCAGGCATACACAATCCTTGCATTTCAAGGACTCAACACCTCTGTTTCGCTACCCAGTCAGGGCTGAGTCACAGCTCGAGTCTAACAAGATATCCAGGACAAGGGGAGGAAGGAGAGGTGTATTCTGGGTACTAAATAATATAAAAAGGAAAGAAAAACTGCTTTTGATAGTCTTGCAGGCCAGGATGTAATAAAAAACCAGTGATTGACAAAGGTCAAGGAAATGCAATTCCACCCTAAGCTGATGGATGCCAGACGAAATGCAACAAGGTCTTATTTATTTTAGTTTATTAAAGGGGAACTTGGCAA
>NW_023339663.1:4625904-4626353 GCF_004916995.1 Morone saxatilis
TGACAAAAGTGAAAACCAGCGAATGGCTAGAGTTGCCAAGTTCCCCTTTAACAGTTCCCCTCATCTCTGCCAAGTATTTTATGCATTATATATTATTATATATTATATTATTCTAGCTATTTTTTTTTTACTATTTTGGGTTTGTCACACCACATTCATCGCTGTCATTTTCAGATACTGCAGGCTATTTTCAGTGAAAAAACAAACAAAAAAAAACTGTTACGCTACCTGTCACCCACCAATCGGCTGATTGGCAAAGCTAGTGACTAGATGGTGAACATAGTTGAGTATTTAGCAGCTAAAGAGCCAAATATTTCCCTCAGGAGTTAGTGGAGGAACAGATACAACTGAGCTAAAGGGAGAGTGAATATTGGACTTGCATTCAGATATTTTAAGGTTTGTAAGGACATAAACAGCATTCCAAATGAATGGTGATGTTGCTCCATATG
>NW_023339663.1:4626453-4629270 GCF_004916995.1 Morone saxatilis
CATCTCAATGGCCGACAGGAGGAGGACAGCTCTGTTCTTGGATGACCACTTGACCCAGTGGAGGTGTTGGGAGAGGGGAGAATGATGACCAAATGTTCCTCCATGAAGGAGAACATGTCCCATCCCATGCAGTGCACATTGAAGGAACTGTGCAGCTCCTTCAGTGACAGGCTGCTGCACCCACGTTGTGCCAAAGAGAGGTACCGCAGGTCCTTTCTTCCTGCTGCTGTCAGGGTCTACAATCTGCACCTCTCCCAGTAGACTACACATACATATACATACTGGGACTGAGTATACTCAATATATAGTACTCTTATTTATGTATAGTACTCCCTTAAGTTTGCTCTTTTCACTATCCATTGCTGCTTTAACAAATAAAATATTCCCATTGTGGGATAATAAAGTATTATTTTATCTTATTTCTAAATCAAAATCATACTCAAGTTAATTGCTGACGTCTAGGAAGTTGCTGACATTGCAAAAATAAATCTGATGGGGGCAAGAAACACACACATTGAAGAGTATTTTTTATACAAACTCCCAAGTTAGCCAAATGATTTGGAGAAGAAGGCAAATGTGAACATGATTGTACAAAGTGTAACAGAGCAACCTCCTGGTTTACTGTAGCTCCTTTTTGATATCTGGGATTTTTTTATTGCATTGTGTCTGTGTTCCCGGAACAGTGAGTAAATGTCATAATCAGAATTAGCTGAAGTAATGGCCAAATTAAAAACATTTAGTCTCAAGTTGTAAGAAATAATTTTACTTTAGCATGACCAAGTAGTTTGTTATGATGTTGTCCTGCTGGTTGGGCTGCCAAATTTAGAAAACAAACTAATTTTGGTTATTTTAGATTGCCCTGACATGTTTTAAACAATTTTTGACGTTTTCCATCTTCCCTAGAAGTTAAAGGCAAATGAAGATAGGGACAGATAAACATCAGTACATTAGAATGACACAATATCTTGTGTCATTTTAGGAAATTATAAGCCATGAGAAAGATTACTTCAGTCAGGTTTAAACAGATCTTAACCAAGGTCATTATGTATAACTGCTGTGAAAGAGCTAAAGGGATATCAAGGAGCTCACAGACATTTACAGCTATGCTGTAGATTTCACCATGAGAGCAAATTAATGAGGGGTACTAAAATTAATGGACAGGAAATTGTGTTTAGGGGCTCTCTGGGGCATGTAAACTAAGGTTGTGGGAAGAAAACATAATAAGATTCTCTACAAAATTGTGTTATCCATCCAGAAATATTAATCTTTTACTTTAAATCATTCCACTTGGCAGATACTTTGAGATGACTACTTTCAAATGAGTATACTGGAAGTTCTCATCGACAGATTTAAGTGGCTCATTGGTTAAGTAGGAACAAATATTTGAAAAAAAAGGACAAATAAATAATTTCATGTTGGGACTAAAATGTTCTAGCAGTGGTAACATAACAATTTTTTTTTAAACAAATTGATAGAATTGGTGCTCTCTATGGGCCTGTTCTAGTATTTTAGTACCTTTTAACAGGAACACTTTCTTTCATGTTTAACAAGAAAATCCTAAAGAGAGAAATAGGCCTAAAGAGATAAAATAAACCCTTTTTTTATTTCACCAATTAGCCAATTATACAGTATGGACTTGCATCATGGCATTGCTTGTTGACAAAGTGTATTATAGACTAATCTCTGATGTTAGAATTTCTTTGTTTTTTTATATCAAGTGTTGTAATTTGGAACTGCCTCAAGGCTTAAGAGGTTGCCGCTATGTTGAATAAAATATCAGTTGGATAAAATAAAGCCCATTTACAGTGCATATTGAATGCAAATTAGAGACACACAATGGACACTACTTCTGCCAGCATGTTCTCCACGACTGACACAGTAGAAAAATAAACATGTTGCAAGCCAGAATTCTATACATGTCAGGGGACGTCCCCTTTTCTGAGAGAAACTGACACACAGCCCTGGCAAAAGCTTTGATGCAAAGACAAGGCTCAAATATACATGCCAGCCTGCGTGAGTTTGCAGATAAATCCCCACAACGAGGGCTTGTCTCAACTAGGATTTATGGGAAATACTCGCTTGCTCATTTCCCATATGTAGATGAGAAAAAACATACAATATGATCAAAAATAGATTAAATGGACGATTGTTCCATTATGTAACTAAGATTTTGCATTAAATAATATTTATGTTTTCAGACCCACATCCTGCCTTCATTTAGCACTCCATCACTGCACCCATAGAGCTCTGATTTACAGCCTCAATGTCTGAGAAAACAAATGTGTGCTTGGTAGTCTAGAGTTTGATCAGGATTTATGCCCTTGGTCAGACATATACACATACCATGCCACCCAGGTTTAGTCTCTATGATGTTGTGCTGGTAATATCGCATGAGGTATCCACGGAACGTATTTGCAAGTATTATATCTGTGAATAAAAAATGTCACAGTGTCAAAATTGAGATATTTCCATGTTTCCTCTATTCCCTGAGCTTCATTTTTAGCTCATGACTGCTCATACTTGTTTGCTTGTGCGCTAATCTCATTTCAGCTTTTCAGGCCAGCCGAAGGGAGAATTTGAGCAATGGCAGCAAAGCGAGAGAGCCACAGCTGACCACAGTGACGTAAGCTGCACTGACTGGCCGACCAACACTGCGTGCATGTACACACACTCACACACACATCCTCTCACTCACCTATACCCACATTTCCACGGGGGGAATTAACCATCAATGGCTCCTCAGTGTGAATGTGTGTGTATGTGTGTGTGTGTGTGTGTGTGTGTGTGTGAGTGAGTGTGTGAGAACGAAAGAGACAA
>NW_023339663.1:4629370-4641172 GCF_004916995.1 Morone saxatilis
GTGTGTGTGAGTGAGTGTGTGAGAACGAAAGAGACAAGAGTAACCTATGCTTGCCAGTTGCAGCTGTAGCTCCAAGCATTTAAGGGACAGACTGTCATTTTCCAGTTTTACCCCCCTTCTAATTTAAAAATAAGTTCATACACGCTGTAAGATTTAATGCTTTAATGTATTAAATGTTAATTATGAAAAAAATAGGTTAATAGGAAAAGTAATTTATTCAATGATCATATTACAAATTAGGATGTTCCATACTCATTTCAGGCATAGAAATGTTTCAGGATCATGCTTCGTGCAACATTAAATGTATCCAGCAACAATGCAATGACAGATGTCAACTAATCTGATGTGTTAGAATGAGATAATGTTAGAAATATAAATGAAAGTTTGGATTTGAATTCAACCCAACCACAAAATATTACCCAGGAGGATAACTGATCCATTTGATTATTACAGATAATATTTCATAATTTAAAATTTCATTTAAAAGATGTTCTACCCAATAAACCCATCATGGTCCTTTGGCTCTTTAACTACATAAGGACGCTACACCTCTCATATGCTGACCTGCTGACAGCTTCAATTAAGCTTTCCATATTGCTTCTAGCGAAGCCCAACTCGCCCACCCCCTGCTGCCATTTCACCAGCAATCAAATAACAACCTAGAAATGTCGAACAAAACGATCTCGTGATTTTCACATGAATAGTTTTGATTGCACTGCTCAACTCTCATTCACAGCCCTGCGCAGGGAAGATCGTCAGCTGGTCACCTGAGCAACAACTGATTGAATCATCCAGACTGCTCAGAGGCAAACGCCATCACAAATCATCCACAAAGGTGACGTGTTGAGGGGTCAAAGACAATTCGTCCTTGGGAGTACATGAAAATGCTTGCATAACATATCCCCTGTTCACCTCAGCATCGGTGACACTGACATGTTTAACTGCCATAATTCACATGATTTGTTCAGTTCAGTGAGCTTTTCTCATCATAACGAGGATATGTCCCACTAAGCAGCAGGACAGAAATGGTTACAGACACTCACAGACTCAGACACACAAAGACAAAAGCAAGATGTGTAGTACTAACAGCAGATTTTCATCTCAGACTTTTTGTTAAAATGATCACTTTATTCCTGCACACACTTCAAGAGTATTTTCTTTCAGCAGCTTTTGCTCACTAACGAGTAGTTTTAGCTACCAGGACATTTTCTGTCAGCTGAGCTCAGTAAACAGTCGGCACAAAGGAGCAAATATCTTTCTTCTCCGTTATGCAGTCACACAGGGTCAGATTATTAAGGTCACATTATGAGGGGATAAGAATAAAAGGGGAGAGGGAGACATGTTGAGAGAGAGGGATTTGCTGTACTTTCTTCTAGGGGCTTGTGAACCATATGTTCAGCCCTGGGACACGAGGGGCTCAGCAAGAGCCCAGAGACACACCAACACACAGACACATGGGTAGCAGGCTACAAACTGTGTGCGGGGGTTAGGCGTGTGGAGGAAGTGCACCATTACTAGAAAACTGTCCAGCGTTTAGAAACAAGGAGCCAAGTTGAGTTTAATTGAAAGCTTCAGTTCAGAAGTGTGCATGCTCAGCTTGAATATCACTCAAATGCAGCACAATTGATGAGCTGTCCAATGATGTTAGTTCTCATTATTTTACAATATGTAAATGATATTTAAATGACACAGCAAAAACACAGTCAAGGTTTAGCTTTCAGACGCAGGAGTTTCTGATGCATTCTTGAATACATTAAAGCCCATAAAGATAGATTTACTGGCACAATGGACAGGTTAAAGACTGGAAGACAGTCATACAACAGCTTGGAAGCGTTCTATGACGTGTTCCTTTTTTTTTGTTAAAGAATATAACATTTTAGGAAATATTCTTATGCACATTCAGGCAGAGTTAGATGAGAAAACTGAAGCTACTCTTATATCTGTATAGTAAATATGAACCAGCATACTGCAGCTCATTGGCTTAGAGGTTGCACAAAGACAAGAAACAGGGAAGCTAGAAGAACAAGAAATCGTCTGGTACATAACATTCTGGTAAATTGGCAAACTAACGTTTTTAAGCTTCAGTCTATGCACATAATGAATAGACGAGATGCAATATGTTGATTAATGAGCTTTAGAGGTGCTGGTAGGTGAATTCTGTTACCGCTAGACAGAGTTGCCTAGTGGTTTCTGCCTGTTTCCAGTCTTGCGGAGCTAAGTTAACCAGCTGCTAATTGTAGCTTCATATTTAACATACAGACATGAGAATGGTATCAATCTCTTAACTCTCAGACAGAAAGCAAACAAGATTATTTCCCAAAACACTAGTCCAACTAGTCCTTTAATTGCTAAAAGAAATCATATGCATGTACTCAAGCGCAGCTTTGCAGCGTTTTCCAGTTTTAAAATTGAAAGTATGCCAAGCACATCTAGAAGATTCAGAGGTAAAGTGAAAAACAGAGAGTGAGCACTGAAGCAAAAGAACAATCCCCTGAGATCTCTGTAAGAAAGAAAGAGGTGGATGATGGAGAAAGCACAAGCAGTGAGAGAGAGAGGGAGAGAGAAGGAGTTTTGCCTCCAAGCCTCGGCACAGAGGAGGATCAAAGGTTTGTGCTCTGCATCACAATGGACATCCGGTCACCAATACTGATGAGCCCGGGTGTGTGATGCTCCATTCACAGGCCTTATATCTTATGGGTAAACAAGTGGTCATTGCATGGAATTCAATGGACGTCTTTGCGCCACGTTATCTGACTGTACAGTTATCTGCAGTGATTGTGGAAATCAAAATTAAAAGTAAAGAATATTAGAAACTAAACTGAAAGAAAAAAGATAAAGAAAAAAATGTTTATCAGTGTTAAGGACAGATTACTTTGATCTACTCAGGGTATACCTGCAGATCTATAACATCCTACAGTGTCACTAAAAGGAATTTAACACAACTAAAGTCTCCTAATATGACGGCAATTCTTAAAACTAGAATCATTTTTGTATCTAATTATACATTAGCTTATTCCTGGGAACTGACATTTACTGTCAATTAATTGGCAACAATTCATTCTGTCCCTATAGTTATAATTGAGAATCTGCCCTGTCTAAGTCTTAAATGCAATACGCTGTGCAATGTTTACTGATATCACTCTGAAAGCTGTTTACTCTACATTTCATAGGTGCAGCAGTGTTTTATGCACACATCCTTGACAGTTTCTGTGCTACATAATGCAAACCGACATTTGGTTTAAGCTGCTGCATACAGTGCACAGCATGAAACGATCACTGTATTCTGCACACTAAATGGGAAGACAGTTAGCCAAACTAACCACTGCAAAATCTGGTAAACATGCCGTCAAATATAAACCCACTGAGGGAATGCTTACCAGAACATTGCTTTTTGTGCCAGTTGGGGGTAAAAATACATATTTATTTTTGCAGCAATAATGGTCAAAGAGTCCATCAATAACAGCTTATAATACGATTAATTGTACAGCAAATAATTTGGGCAATTATTTCAATTATATTTTGTGCTTGAGTTTAGGAATGTTATGTGAATTGGATTGGAAAAACATAGGCCTGCTCTTGTTCAGAAATAAATAAAAAATAAATAACATTGTGTCGAGTGCTTTGGCAACTGTCCAGTGTGTTTAACATTATTTTAAGGAGTAGGACAAAAAAAAAGACACATCACTTTACATGACTGTGTTGTACTGTATCTCAGCCTTGATCTTCTGGCCTTTAACATATCCAGGTTGAAACAGCATGCCAACTGCTGCTGTGATGTTCAGAGGATTTGTCCCAGATTATGGACAGCCATTACTGTAATAATCTTTTTATATGTTATCTAATGTAGATATGCTTTTTCAATGTGGTAGTGTTGTACAGTTTTAAACTATCCACACATCTTGGAAAAATTGGAATCTGCAGTGCAACCTGTTCTACAAAGACATATCTTCCTCAGTTACGAATCCTTTATGTAGAAAATAATGATAGATTGAGCATGAACTGTCAAAGTGCTGTGTTATTTGAGAGAATGCATATGTTATTTTTGTTCTTGGCTGTCTTCTGTTTTCATAGTGCTGTAATGTCTCACTATCAGTGGATGACAATGGCATAAACAGTTTTAATTGAAGACAGAAAAGGCAGTGTAAATGTCACACTTTGAAGCATTTAGAATTAAAGAACTTCACAAATGAAAAAATAAATACAGTAATAAATAAAACTGACAAATACATCAGAATCAGAATTCAGTGTGTACTTGGGTTAGAACCTATATAATGTCCACATCCATGCTGTTAATGGTGTAACAATCTTGGAAATGTGGTTTATTCTCTAAATAGCTACAGTGATGAAGATTTCAGCATTACCTCTCATTAGTGTGTTTGTCTGTCACAGATGGTTGTAAATCCTCTGCTGAAACACTCGTGACCTCCGGTGGGATTCTGTCCCTTTAACTTGAGAGCCTATTAATTGTCTGCAATTATCCTTTGCAAACATGGCATCTGTCAGAAGTATCTCTTCTCTTCCCACATGGATAGAAATGCCATAGTGGTAAAGGTTGACTGCGACATTCACTATTTATTGCACAGTAGGGCTTGTACAGTCCAAATTTGCCATCACAGGTCTAAAAAAAAACATCTGTTTTACACAACTCCCATTCAATGTTTTTGAAGGGCAACATTTGACTTTTGTTGAAAAAACAGCTTGCTTACAGTAAATTAAAAAAAGACAGAGCCTTGTCTTGGTTCTATTTATGGACAAACGGAATAATGAGACATTTGTAAACTAGCTTGTTTGATTACTTTGTGTTTAAAGTGTGCTGTTCTGCAACATTGGGGAATCATCCATAGCTCCCTCGGTGCATTCAAAATATTTAAAGTTTAGTGCAAATTTGAAGAAACAAAAGTACAGAAACAAAACCAAAAAACTAAGGAAATTATAAGGCAACAATTATAAATATATCAAAAATAGTCATTAGAGAACTATCTTTGTTACAAAAAAGGTACAAAAGTTTTGTCCTGTACCAGTGAGAGAGACATATTTTTCAGTTCCTCTACTGATTTCACAGCCTTGTATCCCAGCTGGTGAAGTACTTTCTGACACACAGTCTGTGTGTATTCTACCATGTCATAAGACAGTTTCAAACGCCAACTCTCTGCATTAGCTGCTGAGTCCCTCACAGTACCAAACTTGTGTTTAGCTGAGGGCTCATTGCTGCCCCGAGTGTTTGCATGTATCCAGTCTTCCACATTTTTATCCATAGGCAGCCCCAGGTAGTCGTAGATCTCCTTTGTCTTGAGAAGCGGATTTCTAGCCAAATCCTCATAGCGAACCAACATGTACTTCCCCTTTAGCCAATAGGGATGGCTGAGACCAGTTGAAACAGAACTGAGGAAGTCTTCACAGACAACTGTGAGCTGACTCAAGTCTAGATTATAGGGTCTTCGGCCCGTGGCCCTCCAAATGCGCCACAGACGATACGTATCCCTGAATGTCTCAATCCGTGATGACAGGATACCACGCGGGTCTCTGACAAGTTGAATGACTTTGATATTCAGCCGTGGGTCTTCCACCAAAGCGCGTAGATCTCCAATCTCTGGCACCCGGACAATTTTGATTGCCACGTGTCGCTTCTCACGGCACGCCTCTGTTGCTAAGGTCATGTTTAGAGTCGCACATTTCTTGACACAGTCCCCTTCCTCCACATTAACATCAGCAGGACCGAAGGCATCACATACAGGTTGCTGGCACAATGCTCGGCTGGCACCACGACGGAAAAGTTTATCTGTGGTGTGGTTCGTGGGCGTCGGCTTAATGTAGCTCTCCAGGAAATAGAGGTCGCAACCGTACAGGCTACGAAGGAGATCTCGACTGGCGCCCAGCATCACACGCCGGTCTGCAGCATTGCGGCTGTGTGACAGACGTGGAATCAGTGTAGTCTGAACATGATAAAGAGGCTCAAACAGGTAAAATACCTCCTGGTGTTGGTTGAGCAGCTGGCCAACAAAGGAGGAGCCGCTACGAGTGGTGGCCAGGACTAGTATGTGCGTTTTACGTGTGGCATTGATGGAAAAGTAAGGGTAGTCATCGCAGCCTCCACCGCCTGCTGCTCCACGCTCAAAGGGAGGTTCTGTCTCCTGGCCCCCCAGACCACAGTTCTGGGGGCTGGGCAGTGGGCACAGCTGGAAAGGCTTGGAGGTAAGTGTCCGGATGGCCGTGTACTGGATGGCGATGGAGGCCAAGGCCAGCAGAATCACTGCCTTCCAGGAACATTGCATGGCTGAACCACTTCATTTAGACACAGCGGTCCATGCCAGGTCCTCCCTGTGAACAAAGAATTTTTTGTCTTTTTATTCTTAGAAATTATTTTATTTCCTATTTCATTGGGTCCAACAGTTCTGTGAATATCTTTTTTACATGTCTACAGGGTAGATCATCTACTGCCCTAAATAGCATATTTGACAATACAATGGTGGCACACAGTACAGTGGATAAATCTCAATGAAATTTAATTTGAATATTTCAATTGACGGCAGGACAACTTGTATTGTGATTGATTTTAAAATTGGGGGTGAGTCACCAGTGGGTTGAATAATACGCACGCTACATTTTGGTTGCGATTCCAGGGCCAAAATTGGGGGTATTTTAATTCACTTTGGTACTTCTGTTGAAGGCAGGGTTAAAGACTAACTATATACTGATTAAGAAAAGAACAAGAGCATTCCTTGATAAAGATTGCTGTAGCCATGAGACAGAATCCTGTGACTTAATCTTTCCATTTGTCTCCTGTTTCTCCTTCCGGTGCTACAGCCTAATTTTTGAATTAAAGTAGATAAAAAGAGAGTTCTGAGTCTGTAATTTTTGGTTCCTATCGAATCAACTGACACTATCTGCCAAAACCATGTACAGCAGTCTGAGATCCCAGACCACAGTGGAGTGGAAGCACAAAACAGGCTGTATACAGTATCTAAAAATGGCAAGGCACACATTTTTTGTTTGTACCAATGTTTAAAAATAGCTTTTACTGAATATATAAAAAAAATTCTACATATATGTCTGTAACATGCTTTATGGGTTAAAAATGCACCAAAACTTACCATATATTCACTATTAGGGACACAGAATACTTCACCAAGTCTATTATAATACCAATGATTCTGCTGTGCACACCATAGATCCATCCTGGCTCTCTATTCTAACTTGTCTGCATCTAATTCAAGGACCTTGTTTAGCCTGATTGGAGAGTATTCCACTTGTTCATCAGAGAAACAAGTCTAATCCAGCCCAGAAAGGTAAACAGTAGTTTAAAGCTCCACAGCCAATGTCATGTCAAGGGGAAATTATGCTGCAAGTGAATAATTAGATAGGAAACTTCCCATTCAGGGTTTGATTCATTTTAAAATAATACTGTAGTAGCACACAGGGGGGCCTTGATGCAGGGAGCGTTGATGGTGCAAGTAAAATAAAGGCTCACCATCATCACTTCAGAAGCCATGCATGAGACTTGTCCAGAAAAGAAATGATGCATCAGGGTATTTTTTCTAACTCCAAAGCACAATGTGAAGGAAGGCTTTAAGAAATAAACATCTGAGAAGAAAAATAAAATCCCAGAATTGTTTTTTATAAAAGCAGATAAAGATCTATTTGCCTCGCACTGCATGCCAGTGACTACAGCCTTCTGTTTGTGTGATGGAGCTGATGTTGCTTTATACTCTAACAATACTAAATACTGACTTCTATCGCCACAGACTGCCACTCAAACGACTTATGTTCATAGAGAGCATCGGTGCGTTTTTTTTCTTTTACTCATAGACATTTGGAATGAAAAAGCTCACTATACTGCAGGGGGAACAGGTTAGGCTGCTTGACAGAGATTTTCCGCGATGCAGACAGCCTCACCAATGCTGCGATAAGACAACATAGCACAAATGAACGCATCCCACCCAGCCGCAAGTATTCAAAAAAATGTAAATAAAATACTGTATGAAATAAAGCCTACATCATCCAATTTGGTAAATCACAGTAATATTATGTAGTCAATTCCTACTTGTTTTCGCTATACCTTGTTGGTAGTTGTAGTATTCTCATGATGCGCTGTACGTCCATGAATTTCGGCTGCTTTCCTTCAGTCCTCAAACGTTTCCCACCGTGCGCTTCCTCCCGGGCAGGAGAGAATTAATGCGCCCGGCAGACCCGTATTTTCCATATAACGATGGTACGAGTCGGTTTAAGTTGAACGGTTGCTTTTAGACACAGGGAGAAAAAGAAGAGGAAAAAGTGGAGGAGTAACGCTGAAGCGGTTGTGTTTTTATTACGCAGCCAGGCGGCGAGACTGACCGGGAGAAGCGAAAGCCGGGCTCCCCTTAAATGATGCGCAGAGGCTGAGAGTGTGTGAGGTACACAAGGACCGACTGTCTGGACCACCCCAGACCCCTCCCCCTTTCCACCTGCCTCCCTCCCTCCCTCCTCTCTCTCTCTCTCTCTCTCTTCTCTCTCTCTGACAACACACACACACACAAACACCCATCATCATCATCCTCAGTCTCTTGCCTGCCACATCACACACTCACAGACCCCCCCTCCCTCTTCATACACAAGCAAATCAGCTCTTTTCACGCAGCCAATGTGGCAGCAAGTTCACAATGATTCCATCAACCTTTTTTTTTCCAATTTGAATTGTATGCAAATGTTTGATTGACTACTTCTTTTTTCCCTTCATGAAGGTTGGTGCTGCAGCATTTCCTGCTTCCTCCTATTTTAGTTCACTTATCTTAGTTGTCTGTCTGATTCTATTCAGAAAGGAGCAGCAGGCGTGCCAGTTTGGGGGATTTTATGGCAGAAAATTTCTCCCCTGACTTTGACGTGAACTCCTCACATCAACTTCACTGCCTCGGGCTCTGTGATTCTGCAAAGCCCTTTCTCCAGGGCATCTGCAACCCAGTTACTGATACAGGAGTGGGTGGGCCGATAATGAACATAATATGAGTGTGCAAAATGCACATAGGAAGCTGGACTAAAAAACTAAGATAAAAACTGAAGACAATTCTGTCCTCAACTCTATGGCAATCATGTGCAAGTGTTTTAGCTTAGGCTGCAGTTATAATAAGGGGTTAAACATCCAACCCAGTAGTCCCAATAATAAATTATACTACTTTCTAATAAGACGCTTCATAAAGGATGTAGGCTTATGAGTTGCAATTAATGGCTAGTAAATCACATTATGCATAATTGAGCAATTAATAAGAACAAATTCTGGTTTGCCAGGTTTGGGAAAAGTCTCTGTGTTCATCCTCCTCCAGCAAGAGACTTGCTTTATTTTATTTTTCATTAGTTCATCTAGTAAACCACTTCAGTGGGCTGTTTGGCCAGTGACCTTCTGGATGAGCGCTGCAGAGCATTTAGACCAAAATCCATTAATTAACAACTTCTTGAAATTTACAATTAAGGACTTGAGGGATTGTTGCAAAACACTTAATATTAACATTCATTATCACAGTTGACTTACTAACTTCTGCTGTTGGCTAAATAGAAAATGAGAAATATGTGACTCTTTTATTTATGACTTATTAACGTTTACAACTGCAGACAGGGTGACTTATAAGAAAACTGAGATACCCATTACCCTTTATTATGGATATTAATGACTTCACTATTAATGACTTAACGGTCATTACTAGCGGATTTTTCACAACCTTACAACCCAAAAACAGTTTTTATGAATAGCTTTATAGCAGAAAGAATGAGTCAATGATTTTATTACAACTTATAAACCCTTTACAAAGATCACCATTATGTGGTTGACTTATATCATTTTCTATTGTGTTTGTATGTTTTTATTTCTTTGTAGCACATTTGATTTGTCCTGAGTCCATAATAAAAGATTTATTGTGCTTTTTGGGTGGCAAATTTCTCTCAAATATCAACATCCCTAGAAAAGCCATTATATTTTCTAATTTTCACTACTTAGCATTGTAGAGTTTTAAGAGGGTTCCATCAACCAAAAGGGCCACAGAATGTTAAATTAGCCATGAAATGAAAAGACCATGATAATAGTGAAATATGTCCAAAGAATGATGATGAGAAAAAAAAAAAACTAGCATCGGTATGGATCTACACATTCCTTTTTCTCATGGTTATATATTGACTTTTTTGGGTCTTTTTGGCTCCATCAATTCTCTAGTGGATGTTTTCCAGTCTAAAATCTATCTCCCACCAAAGACTGAGCCCATGAGATGCAGTCTGGCTTTGCAAGTCAGGGAAACTGGACAATTTTGAGGAAGTTGTGAATCCAACAGACAGCCTATTATGATGGAGGACCACAGGGAATTGGTTCCTCATTTCTCTGGCAGAGGTCAGTGAGGTAGTTAAAAAGCTCTGAAGTGGGATGGTGAGATATCGAGATCAACCCTGAGATGCAGAAGGCTCTGGGTGTTGACGAGCTGTTGCAGCTGACACGTCACCAATTCCATTTCACACAGATGTCAAACAGACTTGTAAAGCCAACCTGAATTATAGCAAATTCTGTTTTCACAAGAAGATTTTAGTCTGGAAAACTTTCAGTAAGAACTGAAAATATGGTGAGTGGTTTAGAGACGATGACTTGACTCATAAACTCTTGAGCTGTTTTTAAACCAGATTTTGAAGCAGACAGTAGTGTGGTGGCAGACACTAACATATTTAAAAAGTAATGTAACATATTTAACTCTTGTATTTTGATAAACAGTATAGCTTCCCCAAATGTATTTACAAGTGGTGTAGTAAATATTTTGATCCTTTACTTTAATAACATAGCAATACCATAATGAAAACTAGTAACAGTTATATCGTCACTGTCTATTTATCTCCAAATTTAGTGACTTGGAATTTTTAGACTTATGGGAAAACTCAGGTAACTCAAAACTTTACAAAAGTACAACCACTGAGTTAGTTACTTTGCACCACTGGCAATACTGTTTGATGGCACAGTTAAAGGGAATCTTCTGCCCCAGCAGGTACTTTGATTTCATATCTCTTTTTTCATGTTTACAGTCTTATTTATTTGCCCTTGCCTGGATGTTCCACGCAGTTGCCCCTGCATTGTCTTAACCTTGCAGATGAAAGGCACCATGGATATTCTTATATAGTGCCACAGGGAGGCCAGCGAAGCAGCAACTATACAGCTTTGATTCCATGGCTGTCCCCAGACCGTTGATGTCAATGAACCCAGCTTGTGGAAGCCTTGTCAAGGGACGCATTACCACACTGAAGCTGGGCATCTGCAGCAGTGCGATAGCCTTTCAGTGCATTATCACGTAAGGCTATTCTTCTTGAGCATGCTACAAAAGGATTTGTAATAGATTCATAACACGCCAGGCTAAATAATGTGTGTGTGTGTGTGTAGATTTACTGGAGCGCGCAGACCACCCTTATACTGCCGCTATGCACGGAGGAAGTTGAAACCACGACCTGAAATCTTCTTTTAGCCTTTGGCAGTATTTTATTTAAAACAGTAACAATGAAAGTGGCGGACGACTGTGCCGCCCCGTCCTCAACATCCTTGGCGTCACACCACAACAACAACTAGGCGCTCACTGGAAGCGTGGTGACGTCACGTCTTACGTACCATCAACTCCTTTCACAATACAAGCAGTACAAGTATCAATCAGTCTACCGTAATAACAGGGACTCCACCACTGTGGCCTGGAAGGCTCTGGCGATGGGCAGATATGTTTCATCTATCTGCGACCACCTCTTTTTCCAACCTCCGCTGCGGTGCGTCAAAAGCCACATTTCCTAGTAGACGAAATTCACCACGCAAGTCCTTAGTAC
>NW_023339663.1:4641197-4642934 GCF_004916995.1 Morone saxatilis
AGTACATGAGGCCCCTGATCTTTTCATTTCTCCTTTGAGCCTCTTTCACATGTGGTCCAAATCTGATAGAGGTCTGCAATGTGACCTCAGTGTGAACAGTCATATCAGAGTTCACTTTTATGTCACTCTATATAGACATTCACCTTGGTCACCTCAGGACTGCGACCTGTTTACACTGGAATCTGACATGGACCGCATTTAAAAAATTATGTGAACAGCCAAACAAACAAACAAAAAAAATACAAATTATACGAGCAATAAATCAGAATTGAGCGCTAAGGCTTGCAGTGTGAATGTAGCCGTAGATACAAATACAGAGAAATGGCTGCTTACCTGATTGATAATGTTTGTTACTTTTCAGTCTAATTTCAGTCATTCTATCCAATGTAGCCAAGTTGATTTTCGATGTTTGTAATTGTGATTTCCAATTACACTTCACAAATTGCATGGCTGTTTTGTGATTCGGATGATGCAATTACTGTATGTTTAAGAAACCAGGACAAAGCGTCTAATTGCTGTATGCGTTAGTAAAAGGAGGGTTTTTTGGTTTGAATCAATTGGAATGATAACTCTAAGTGCCTACTTTGCAATTACATTAATTCTCCAAAGAACTATACTTAGGCTTGGTAGATTTTCTTTTTCTTACTCAGCACAGCATCTTGCCAGTTGCCAGACTTTATTGTGCCTCTTTATGCTGATCGGTTGTAGAGAACAGGTTTTGGGGTACTATTTGGTATTCACCACAAACAAGAACTGCCCAATCTGCATCCCCTACATTGAATATGTAAGTGACCTGAAAAAACTCCAGTCTCCTCAGTTCTCTAGCAGCAATGGTACTGCTGTATGCGCTCTAGACTGCTTGAAATTCCAACTAGACGTTGGTCCCTCAGGATGAGCTTTATGCAGTGTAAACCCACAGAGCTTTGGCTGTCATTCTGCTGTACTGGCTCCTTTGTCAAAGGTCTCCTTAATCAAATAGACACCATATATCCCGTCTCTCCATGCATCCATATGTATGGGGTCCCAGATTTGATAAACGACCTCACAGCCTTGGCAAAATAACAACATGACATTTGAAACATTCACACAGTGGTTGCAGACACAGAGACACACACATAAACCACCTCCAGCTGCAATGAAAATCTTAAACCAATATGTCACTGGAGCATGGCTGTAAGTCAGAGTCTTCCTATTTCACATGATTATCTAAACCAAAGTAGGAAAAACAAATGATATATACTAGGAATAGGCTTCTCTCCCTTTAAGACAACTGTGTTGGTAAACGGCTATGAAAGAAGATCAAGTAGACATTTTAACAATTGGGCTCAGCTAGCTTTTTTAGCTGTATAGTAGTGCAATCAATGATTTACATGCCGCAGAATTGATAATCCTGCAAGCCTGCGACTTATTAATCACCTTTCCATTATACTAGGGTTTGATTATCATATCCATTTTTCTCAAAATGGTACATTATTTTTTTCCAAATCCCCAAAAATTTTTGTTTTTGGGAATGTGTATGTGTGCACTTGTATAACCATATAAAGGGACACCGATACACAGTCAAATTGTGGAGACTCACATCCCATGGGAATTAAACCCCATTTTATTTTAGGATTAAGACTTGGTTATAGTCCTATGGTTAGAAAGTTTAGGGACAGGGTTAGACATGCAACCATTATGCCTCAAGAACATGGTACTTGCATGCAGCATATCCGCTGAGAAGGTGATCGGCTGCAA
>NW_023339663.1:4643124-4646089 GCF_004916995.1 Morone saxatilis
CACTGACTCTTATACCCACCCTGTCTATATGCATTACATTAATGCACTCCCAACTGCACCAAGAAAAATTCCTCCTATGTGTAAAAACTTACTTGGCAATAAACCTAATTCTGATTCTGATTCTAATCAATACTATCACTGGTATTTGTTGCACAGTTGGATATGCAACTATTCCTTCTACTATTTGTGAAAAGCATCTTTTATATTGCATGTGTGAGAGCAAACATTGGGATAATTGTGACCTCTCATGATTCACTGCATCAGGCTACACAAACAGACAGAATCACCAGACCCACCAGACCCACTCCTCCATACTTTAATACAGTACAGTAAAATTCAGCAGTTTAAGTTTTAAGGTTTTTAGACATACAAATGGGAAAGTTATTGGGAGACAGTGGAACATCATTGTAGAGACCAGGCACAGATTAATGTAGGTCTAATGGACATTCCAACCTGCTGTCAATCCACAAACAACTTTAGTTGAACAGTATACATCTGTACATCACAACCGTATCAAAAGCAGCATCCTGGCCATGTGCCAAGATATTCATTGTGGAAGTCACAGATCCTGCATATTGTCATTACAAGTCAGTTTCCTCCTTTACAGTCCCCTGTGTGGTATTTAAGCCAATCCTTAAATTGGAATTACTAGTTAAGTCTCCATTAGCCCCACCCCACCCTCAACCAGTACAGTACCACAGCTGCTACAGATGTGGAGACCTCTACCTCCTGTAACCAGCTGATACATACTGTAATAATGCTAATGCAATACAAACTCCTCTGCCAACAGCAGATTAACGGGAGCTTCAGATGAGTCTGGCACATCTTTATCCTTATCCTGTGCCCTTAATCATTTGGTGGGCTCAACATTGGATAGTTGGCTGACTGGTGGACTACAGCTGTTGGCTGGATGGCTGATAGCAGTGAGAGCAGACGGTAAACTGGGCTAGTACTAAATCCTTAAAAATACAGCACTGTCATGGACTTATATAAAAACAGAAAACTTACAATTTATGTTACAATACACAAATAAAACAATACCAAAATATTAAAAACCGAACATTTCCATATTTTTCCACATGCCGATAATAAGCTATTTAATATTATTTAATATTATGTTTACTCTGATACAGGAGGATCTAGCATATCGTTGCTAAACTCTGAAAAACTCAACACATGTTTGAAGTTAGATTACCCACTAGCATAGAAATTTGTCTTTTTTATTTTTTATTTTTTACCAAACTGCAGAAAAATAGGTTCATACATTATGTCATGCCTACATTATGTATGTAGATTAGGTGGATTCAAGTGTCATTCACACACACACACACACACAAAGCCACATCAACACTCCTCTGTTGTATGAGATTTTCTGTTGTATGAGGAAAACTTTCCTTGACACAACTAATTAAAACATGTAGAACTTTTCTGTGTTTAAAATTTCAGCACATGGAGGAAGGGGAAGTTATCACTTTGTCATGGAATCACTGTATCGCTATGAATCGTTCTGCTCCTCTGACTGGCATGTAATGTGCTTGTAGGATGACTCATTTACGTGTGACAGACGTCCTAAATGCTAGATTAGAGAACCGTGCCTTATCTAAAAGAACTAAAAGGGAATGAAAAGCCTTCGAGTTAAATCATTCTCTCCCTGCAGGATACCCATCAAACCCTGCTATTTTTATCTTATATACTGACAGACTAGGAGATTATGTGTAATTATGGAGATAAGAGAAATTAAAGGGCTCTGTTCTTATTGACCTGCCTAATGCAGTGGAGTGAAATCTGGGTCCCTGAAAGCTTGTTTGTGAGTGGCGGATAACATGCATTATTGTGACATTTTATGAGAGACGCTTTAAATCAGCATCTTTTGGCTCGACTCTCTGCAAATGAAATGAAAAACAGGCAAAACACCTAATCTGGAACATGAAATAGAGTGCATGAAAGCTGGGATGGCAGTGATATAAGATTTTTCATGCAGTACAAATGTTTGTTGTCCAAATAGTCTGTGTAGTAATACTGCATCCGTCTAATTTGATTGGCCATTTAAGCAAATAAGGGCTTAAGTGCAACTGGATGGTATGGGCACTATTTAACTTATATATAATAGCCTACATATGAGTAAAGCCACTCCACAATTGCAGTATAAAGTGATTTATAATGCATACTTTGCTCCCTGCTGTTCAAATAATTCAGTATTTTATCTCACAAGGAGCCTGGATAAGGGCTCTATGGAGAACTTCTTTATACTGTATATTTTGCACATACAAAGCCTGTTCCAGCCTGATGCTGAAGGCCTTTTAAAAAAAACAAAAAAAACAATTGTTGGTATATGAAAACAATTGTCAGTAGGATCATCTCATGCTATTGTCAGAGCTGACCCACATTTTTGCTTGTTGCTATGGTAATCCACGCCAAAAACCAGTATTTGAATATTCTCCCTGGGAAAAGAGGGAGGGCAACACACCACCATTCACCATAAAACAGTAAACATAAGTTTGTACTTAAGAATGGCCTCAGTTGATTGGACTGCTAAGAATGCAGCAGGGGTGCAAAGTGAGTAAAGTTAGAAATCTATAAAAACTCATATCAACAGTCCTCTTCTTCTGTTCATAATCTAAATGCTATGGGTCAGTGAAAATCCAGAAACACTCTGAGGTTTGTCCATGTCTACTGTACATTCACTAAAAATGTGGTATGGTATAGGACTCTCAGACTTCAAGTTATGCTATAATCCCCCCTAAAATCATGAAATTTAAAAAAAAATTGCGTGGTCCCTTATTAAATCATAGACAGATATTCATGACAAAGAGCATGCCTTGCTAATTCATACTGCTAAAAAGGAAAAGAAACTGGAAAGATTCTCAGTTTGGAGAAAGTAGATTGAGAGATGACAGCAACATATTTGAAACAATATGTAGGATTTACTGGCATCTAGCGGTTTTGTTGCAGATTGCAACTCCCT
>NW_023339663.1:4646250-4648227 GCF_004916995.1 Morone saxatilis
AGATAGATTTTATTGATCCCAAGCTGGGAAATTACAGGCAGTAACAGTGGTAAGTGTCAGGTCCATATTAACAGATATGAATGAGTCAGTCATTGTAAAGCGTACTGCAAACAGCTGATACCAATCAGCCAAGCATGACTGCTGCGCTGTGAATGAACTAACACTATACCTCATTCTCCTACTCACACAGCCATTTTCTAACCGTTGTCAGTCACTTTTGTTTATTTCTCTAGCTTGTACATGTGATGTCAATGGTCCTGATACCAGTCGTAATTATGAGCAGCCACAGGATCAGAAGACAAGAAACTAGAATTCTTTAACAGCACACACTGTATGACTGAAACAGACTTGGTCAAAATGAGTCTTATTTGTTGTCACAATAAAAATATATTATATTATTATATTAAAATGACTCAGTTTGACACAGTTTTATTGTGTAAGGTTACAAATACATGTTTTCTATTTGACCTTTCAATTACTTGATTTAGATAAAATGCCATCAGCCTCATTAGATTACCAATTAAATTCTAGAGAGAAAAGTTTACAGGCTTTTTTTTTTTTAATCCTTTTTTATCTTTTAAACAAAAGGAATAATTTAAGTTGAGAACTTCACTTTGATATATTAACTAGTATACACACTCAAGTATTATCAACCTACGACCAATTCAGAAGAGATCTGAATTAATTCCTCTGAATTAACAGCACTGAACTCACATGTGTTGTGGGTTGAATTTCTCTTAAGACTGTGGTTGTATAACCAAATGGCCAAATTACAGAGGCCCTTTCAGTGATTCAGCGAAATAAATCTAAGTAAGTGTGTTTCAATTGTATCTTGTCTGTGTGGTATCTGTGGTGATTATGAAAATGATCTTACACATTACACGCCTTTATATTTGTCTGAGCAGCAATAGAACTACTAATTGATAGTGTCCTTGTCACACATATCCTTAGATGGATGAAAGAGCTGAGAATGGCTTCATGGAAAACAAGTCTGTCACTTAAAGACTATTAGTTTGAATTCAGAGGGGGCTGGCTGTCCTACCTCTACCCCTTAATTTATCATTTTTAACTGATGTTAGAAGGTTTTGTCCTTGTCCAGTGCAGGACAAATGTGAAGACTTGGCCTTATTGCAAAAGGGTTTACAGGATTTTATGCAACTTTTGCTGTTTGAGGTGTTTTTTTCCTACAACTGAAATCCATTGTTGCTGCTGCTGGGTAAGAATGTTTTGTGCTGGCTACTACCTGACCCAGATATGCCACGAGACATTCCTTCACAAGTTCATGGACGTTAACACAATGAGACAAGTTGTCCACAAAACATTTAATATACGTGCTCAATAAAGGGTTAGAAATGAACAGCATAAGTTTTGTTATTGTGATTTACGTAAGTCTTGTCTAGGGCATGTAATGCTTGTTTTCATAAAGCTAAAAAAGCAAAGGACACAAACACAGACATTACCTTGATTATGAGGTCCAGTCAGTCTTTTGAGTCTAGTTTGTAACCGAAGTACCTCCTTTGTCTGGCCTGACAAAAAAACAGGAAGCTGAGAGCCAGACAAAAAGGGGATATGGTCTAAAATCAGGAAAAAAGCTTAGTTATTTACTTTGTACATTTAACAATGTATGTAAAATACATGGGTTTCATTTATTTTTTTCAAAAATTCCTTTTTTTTTTTTAAATATAGTGATCTTGTAATATTCTTCAACAAGACATTTTTAAACTTAGAAAACCACTCTATTAAATTCTTAAGTCTAAAAAAAAATAAAAAATAAAATAATCTAACTTGCATTAGTCATTCTGCCTTTGTGAGCTTGTCAACTTTAGTGCCAGCTTCAGCGCCAGCATCAAGCTAGCTTAGTGTGCAGGAATAAAGGCATAAATCAGAGGACACTGTCAATCAAAAATTGCTTTTTTGAATGGCAAAATTATTTTACTTTTAGTCTTCACACACAAACAGGAACACACACACACACAC
>NW_023339663.1:4648327-4662081 GCF_004916995.1 Morone saxatilis
ACACACACACACACACAACATCAAAAAACACCACAGAACAACTCTTTTGAAAATCTAAAACACAAAGGCACATTCCCGATCCAAGAAAGCTGAGCTTTTCGTGGACTGGCTGTCAGTTATATGTGGGCTGCAGGAATAAGAGTCTAAACAGAGGATGGGCAGAGCGTTCAAGGATGCAATCGAAAGTGATTTGTATCAGCTGCAACCAGGGTTGAGAGGACCAATTCAGGTGTCTGATAGCTGCCACAGTTCTTTTGTTCCTCTCTGGTTTCACACAAATTATGTGAATAAAAAAAAGCCATTTTTTTCCCCTTGTATTTTCTTTTAATGAAAAGCTGGAACCAGGGTGAAAAGGAACGAGGTCGGGGGAGGGGGGTTAAAAGGAGGGAGGGATTGTAGAGAGACATAAAACCAAGACGCAGGCTGCTTTTTACCCAATCCTTGCCCAGAGCAAGGTCCCCTTTCACCCAACAACCTCCTTCTGTAAAGCTTCCAGCCCTCCCCCCTATGCCCACCCCATTTGCTGTCTTTAACCCCTCCTTCCTCTGGGAAATCCATTCAGCTCAGCAGCAGCAGCATGAATGCGAGGATGTGCTGGGGTGGCCACTCAGAGTATATCATTTACATGTGTAGTGAGCACCCATCCACAAGATGCAGCCTATAGGGCCTTTATGTTTCCTTTTCCACTTGGTTCAGTGTCAGGGTTTTCAGTGCGGCTGTACCATCTTTCATGCCTCATTGGAGCCTTACACTGACTGAAAGGAGGTATTTCAAACTCTGTAATGGTGAAAAGAGATGGGCATGTCTTTTTATGAATAATCCATGTGTGTTTAGGACAGTCAGTGATAAAAGGAGGATGTGTTTGAATGCCTGCCCCATAAAGCAGTTGGATGGTGAAATAAAAGGATGTTTATACAAATGCCCAAATGTCAGCAGAATGATGGAAATATATTACATGAAGATACAATTGCTTTTCATTTGTACTGTGTTTATATTTCTGGAGAAATTGTTCATTGTGAGTAATTTTCTCAAAGAAATATTGATACACAAGGTTGGAAATGGGCCAGAACAAACTGAATGTCCAGATGGAATTGCACTCCAGCTTACATTTGGAAAATCAAGCACAAGCTCTTCAGAAGTAGACGCCAGATCTTGCCTACATCCCACAGACCAAGACTGACGGCATGGTGAAGCCCATTACTGCTCATGTTCTCTATATGCATGAAGATACAGTTTCTCCTGAAAGTTACTTTGCATTGTTGGGTTAGGTTTGTTTATGCTACAATTGGTTGACATTTAAAGGAATTCTACAACCAATGGTGAATCATCGGATTGCTTTTCATTGTGAGTCACAGCAATGCTACTATCTATTAATGTTTTTAGGTGGTTAATTTATGAATATAGTGGAAAGAAAGGAACAGGTTTTAGTTTTGCTAGAGTGTGATTAACATTCAAAACACATAGGAATTGCTTGTTTTCTCCAAGTGCAAATCCTCTGAGACCTTGCTTGGCATTTTCTTTGTGCAGGCAGTGTACAGTACTACATGTTCCAATCTAGATGTGCTCAGGGGTTGAAATGCAACATTTGTCAGTCATGATAGCCCTGGGTAAAAACATTCTTATCAGGAGCTCTGGTGGTTGAACTATAAAAATATAAACGCAGAGTGCTGATTAGCGTAGTTGACTTAATGATGAACATCTAGCAGGTTATTTGTTTTTTTTTTCTTCCTCTTGGCAGTTACACTTGATCCCCTGCATATGTCTGCTTGCTTTGATGGGTAAAATCCTGTCTCAGCTTTTTCTAAGCACCTTTGGAATCTCTCCACTGCACTACACTGAAAGCTTTATCAGCACCACCACACACACGTGCACACACACATACACACACACACGCACTGTCACTTTAATTTTTCCACCTGCTCTCAGTTCCTGCTACTTTGTATATGTCTGCTGCACTGTACCTTCAGGGTCAGTTTATATCAAACATTCACAACTTAAAAATAAATAAAGAATACTATTAAATCTGGTCTGCAACTTTATGAAACTAGACAATTTACATAGATTTTATGCAGTATTCATCTGTAAATAAATAACCATGGCAGTGACAGCTTGTTGATTTTGCAGCTGCTATTGTATTATTACTAAAATGTCACAAAAGCAAAAAGCCATTGAGGTCAAGGATTTGGAGATGGATATAGGAGAATACACACACATGCTGCACACTGAAAACTGGAGTTGGCACATCTTTTATTAATGTCTACCCGACCAGTTGTCTAGGAGAACCTTTAATATGCAGCAAAGACACTAACTTTCATGACAGCATCTCACGAAGAGAGTGATAACTCTGTGCTATTCGCAGATGAGATCAATACTTAATACTGTGTCTGCAACCAAGTCAGTGTTACACTTTTGTTTTTGGAAATTCTTTAGACAGCAGCACAGGATGAAACAGTCTGAGACCTTTTCTTTTCTATTCACTTTTTATTTAAAAATTTGTTAGAGGGATTTTTATTATTGATCCAGTGAAGATGACAACAACATAGCTCGATCATCGTGGTGTTTTGTTTGAGATTGTTTTGAAAGAAAAACAACCACACTGAAGACAGTAGCCATTGTGCTTTTCAGGGTCACTTTGTCTTATTCTGTTTTGGTTGAGCTTCTTCTTCTTCCTCTGTAATATGTTCTAAGTCATCATTCACAGGCACATTGATCTTCCTCTGCAGCAGTATCCTGGTAAAATGGTTTTGATAAAAATAGCAACAAATAACATTTGAGTGTGCTGCTTTTTTTCAATGTCCTGGCCTAAGACAGTAAAGGGGGATTGGAAAGAGAAGGATTTGAGTAAAACCTGACTTTCTTGTTACTAGTGTTTTAGATGGTAAATGTGTCAATCATTGCCCCTCATGCTCTGGCTCAACATTAATACTGGTCAATTCACAGGATGCAGCCTTATATGCCCCCCTGCCAAAAGCCAATGTGAGCCATAACATTATGACCACTGATAGGTGAACTGAATAACACTGATTATCTTGTTATCAAGGCATCTGTCAGTGGGTGGAATATATCAGGCAGCAAGTGAACATTTTGTCCTCAAAGTTGAAGCAGGAAAAATGGGCAGCATGAGGATTTGAGCGACTTTGACAAGGGCCAAATTGTGATGGCTAGACGACTGGGTCAGAGCATCTCCAAAACTGCAATCAACTCTTGTGGGGTGTTCCCGGTCTGCAGAGGTCATCACCTATCAAAAGTGTTCCAAGGAAGGAAAAGCGATCAACCGGTGACAGGGTCATGGGCGACCAAAGCTCATTGATGCATGTGGGGAGTGCACGTGACCACCAGCATACTCAGGTTGTCATAATGTTATGGCTGATTGGTGTATACTGTATGTATTCAGAATACTGGCAGTACTGACTATACAATTTTTCTTTTGTCCTAAAGACAATAGTTGACAGCACCTACTTATGGATAAAAGCCTATTTAGAAGATGTATATTACAAGAGTCTCTGAATAGTAAGGCAGCAAACACACCAAATCCCAAACCACAGCTGGGAGTGGAGCAGCTGGCTCCATGTGTGAAAAAGAGAGCTGAGCAAAAACACAAAGCATGTTATTTTGTCAAAGGCTATAATGAATCCTTACCACAGGCTTAAATGTTTGCAAACCAAAACTTGTTTATTTATATGGAGTTTATCTACAATACAATTTCTAAACAGCAGACGACCACCCACCTAAGAGCCGAAGGGTCTGTCCTAGGTTTCTGCCTCTTAAAGAGGCAGTTTTTCCTTGCCCCGTCGCCAATGCCGTTGGGTCTTTGTAAATGTTATAAGGAGTTTGGTCTAGACCTGCTCTATTTGAAAAATGCCCCTGAGATAACTTCTGTTATGAATTGGCGCTATACAAATAAAATTGAATTAAATTGAATTAAATATACAGATGCAGCTGCCCAGAATTGCTGGCTGGTCCATAACAGTCCTCTGATTATATCAATGGAATGGATATAACGAACTGTCAGCCGTCTAAGGGCGGCAATTTTAAGTGCCTGGTACTATAGAGTAGGGTGTATACATATAGGAGCTTATATAGTCTAACAGCTTGAAAAAGTAAATAAACAAAATCATGAGTCATAATCTAAGAAAATGTTTTAGACCAACATTAACAGATTTTTTTGGAAAGTAGAATAAGCTGTTAACACATCACTGACATCGCCTCATAAAAATGTGGCAAGTTTGTCAGCAAACAGTTGCCTACACATCCAGCCAACACAGAGCAACATTAGGTTTCATTTGGAGTCGTGTTTCTATAGGTACCCGAAGAATGTAAGTCCAATATTTACTCTCTTTTTAGCTTTGTTCCTCCTCACGTAAATATCTGGCTTTTTAAAGATAAGATAATCCTTTATTGATCCCCAGTAGGGAAATTTAGGTGTTACAGCAGCACAAGGATGGGAAAAAGTACAGATAAAAAGAGAACTTAACAAATAAATAGTTAAAAGATATATGAAAATAAAGTAAGATAATAAGATAAAAACAGAACAATTCAACTTAAAACTCTAGCAGCACACATACAGTAACCGCAACTGGTGTTGCACTTGAACTAATTACATAGAAGAACAATTATTTCTTATTGTAACTTCAAGGAAACCATATGATAGAAATACAATTGTTTTAATTTTATAGAAAACTATATATTCACTGTTGTGTTGTCAGTGAAAGGGGGAATCACATCTCTTAACACAACACACACTTAGCTGATATTGTGGTTTCATTTACTTCAACAAGGATACTCACTACGCTGTTATATTAAAGTGTTTTAAAAGTCACCTTTATCGTGACTTGAAGTTGGGTATGTATACATTTAGCACAATAACACTGAAATGACTCAGCATTTTTTCCGAAGCATAAAGCTGAAAACACACTATATTCTATTTTGGGCGAGATGAGACCTCAAGTTTCTGGCTTGTAGTCCTATGAGCGAGACGAGTGTGTGGGAGTTGTTTCCACTCCTGTGGGAGGAAATACTTAAATATGGTGCCAACTCCTCACAGATGCCCTCTCTCCCTCCTACTCTTCATCATGAGGCATCTCTGAAAGCTGTACTGTCAGATATGGACTCAGGGGTCACTGAAGGCTTCAGGGCATCTCCACTGTCAGAATATAGAGAGCCTTGAAAAAGCAGCTGGTCACACAATTCCTACTGGGCAAACCTGTTGATATCGATCTTCACTTGAGAATAAGGTCTTCTCTCCATTTCTGGCTTTTGGTGATAAGGAATAGGATATAAAATATATTATTTCTCTTCTTTTTTCTGTGGAATAGTTCTGTGGTCACCTGCTTTGACAAGGAAATATGGCAGCTGCTACAACATGTACTGTTAATATGTCAATACTTTTACTCATTAAAATGTCCAGGGTGACAAGATTGCAATGAGATAATATTTAGACATGGTGAGCAGAAATACATAAGAAATTGACAGAAAGAATGGATGAGAATAAAACTGAATGGTTGTTAAGTAATTCCAAATGTGGATTGGACTTAATGATTAAGCTTGAGCAGTTGGAATGTAACAGGAGTTCAACCCAGGGAAGCAGCTACAAGTCCAATTTTGTTTGCACATCTGGCACAAAACAATTGTAATGTCAAAACATTTGTGCATGGAGAAGTGAGATGCAGTGTATTTGTGGAATAGTAAGTACCTCAATTGTCAGCATTATCAGATCAAAATATGTGAATAAGAAGGTAAAGTAAGTAATTAAGTTTATGTATGTTCTGTAGCAGCTTTCAACAATTGGCTCAATGGAGACCAATCCAAACTCTTCAGGGTGCGTGGTGATAACATACAGAAGTTGTGTGCTTGTAAACACTGTCATAACATATAATGTTTCTCAGGAAATAGGAGCAGATCATTGTTTCAGGAAAGCCATGTCCTTGAAGTGAGGGGCATACAGGTGTTTTTGGCATCGTTCAAGTAGGCACTTTGCATTTTGTAATCCCCAGACGACTGGTTGAGCTGAAATCTGATATTGCAAGACTGATTCTTGAGTTGCTTTTAAAACGTGTCCACAGATCCAAATACAAAGGAAGAGAATTCCCAAAGTTAGGAGACACAACCTCAAAAGTATGGTCAAAATCGACGTCAAGTGAGACTTCATGGGGGAAGTGGTCAAGGCTTAGCAGCAGCATTTTGGTCCATTTCTTCAAATGATCCAGGGTTGTTTTGCTGAGTGAGGTGAAAAGGGAGTTACAATAGTCAACTCAAGGATGAGATGAAAACAAGAATTATCATTTCCATCTCCACTTGAGACACCATATACCTGAGTTTTGCAATGTTTATCCACTGAATATCATCAGATTAGCAGTTATAAGCGACACCATTAATGGGGGAATGGGGAAGCATAAACAAGGAAGAAAGAAGAAGACCAAGAAGTGAACCTTGGAGCACACCACAAAACAGAGTATCACATGAGAAGGAATAGTTGCCTTGTAGAAACTGAGGAATTCCTATTAGAGAGGTAGGACGAGAATCATTGCAGGGCAGAACCAGATACCCACTGCCTAAGTTTCTCAACCAATTATACCAAGTTTTAACTTCTTACCAAAAGACATTTAGTTAGACATCTTACCTCTTATTTATATCTTATAGTGCATATTTATTGTTGCTTTCACACCCGTAATTCAGACCACCAGAAAAAACAATGATACATCATTACCTGTCAATTAGTTTCATGTTCACAGCTGTTAGCATGAAGTCATCCTCATTATTTGGCAGTTTGGCAGATGTTATCCTGCACCACCACTACATGGAACATCAAATTCCAATAACTGACGGAAAGTCACGCTGCACTTTTCTGCACCTTCTGAGTTTATTCATCTCTTATTTTATTTTTCTCCTCAAGACAGGGTTGATCTTCTCATCACAAAAAGCTTACAAAGAATTGATTAAGAGCATTAGTAGTCGAGTCTGCAGTGATGAAAAGGTAAAAGCAGGATGATTACGAGGCATCTTGTACCATAATGTCAAGGGGATGATTAAATGGAAAATGGTTACATTTATATATAGCACTATTATCCAAAGCACTTTAAAAGGATATAGAGAGGCTGATGACAGTGAGCTAACATGCAGGCTGCTGGTCTGACTATCAGAAGCAGTTTATGTTTCAGGACACTTCAACATATGGGCAGTATCCAGCAGTGTAACATATTTGTGATTGGCCAGGGCCAGGTGAAGGTCCTTGCAGCATCTGATCACACAATTGCTTGCATAAACAATTCATTAGTCATCACAGTAAGTGCGCGTTTTCTAACATTTGCGAGGTAGGCTAATTTAAAGTCCTGATCCCACTCCATAACAAAGAGACACCTGTACTCACCCACTGAAAGTCATTAACACTGCTCAAGTCCAAATTCCTCCCTCTGCTGTTCACTACTGAGAGTATAACCAATCGACTAAGTCTTTCTTGTCCCATGCTGCTTGTGCTACTAGTCACTGCTGAACACGGTATGTAAAAGTGCAAAAGGGCCCACCCATGGACACTAGGCAATTGTCGCTGTCCCTCGTGGGCCCTTATAATCAGCTGAGCCCGGTGCATTGCACCAGCTGCACCATCGGTACTTACGCCACTGGCAGTATCTGTGATCAGTGGCCAACCCACACTTTCTCCAGACCCATAACCAATTGTTGTACACCCACTGTTTTACTCTACTATTATCATTAGTTGGTCTGGTTTCCTGTTACACCATAAGACAACTGCACCAGAGTTCAGTTGGAACTAGAGCAACACCTTTTACAAGCAGGCTTGGCTCAGTTCTTAAAACAGGAACATTGGCCAGACTTTATTAGAACTTCACAAGTGAGAGTTGGTGAACATATCATACAGTGATGCAACACTAAGATTCCGGTTGGGATTCTTTACTGTATGTCTGAATCAAATACATATGTCCATTTTAAATCCTTTTTGGTGAGATGCAGCTAACTTATTTGCTTACAGCTCACTAGACAAACAACTAAACAATACAAGACACCATGTGAACTATTTCCCCAACTTTCCAACTTCTCCTTTCCACACAAAACCCCAAGGTGCTTCTCAGGAGATGTCACATTGTTGTTGACGGAAAGGAAAGTTTAGCAATGTTTATCATTTCTTGTTGTCAATCAAATGTTGTTACAAAGGGTTAATTGGATGAGACAGTTACTCTGAGAGAAAAGTGTATTCGGCACAAGCTAAGAAGATGCTTTGAAGACTTTGACCTTGTCAGAAGCAGCAGCGAGTGGGGAATGATGGACTGGAGTGACATGCAAGGCCTTAGGATCCTTACAGCTCAAGTCAAGTCATTCAGAAATGGTGTGCATGCCCTTGTTTTGCACACAGCCCAATGTGCCTCGTGGATGTTATTTCATGTGTGTGTGCCTTTGTGTTTCTGCATGAGCCTGCAGAAGAGGCTGATCAGGCCTTGAGAATATCCTCTGTGACAGCACATCAGGACTAGCCTCTCTCTCTTCTGACATCCCCCTCATTACTGCGCTGCAACTCCTTGACTGTTCATTCATTGTGCTTTGTCCAAGTCCCTGTCTTGAAGGGGATGATGTGACAACCCATGAGCTCTGCAAATTTAGAGGCTTACCAGAGACAGAGATGGAAAAATTCAGTATATACCAAAAAAGAGTGGAAACATGAATAGAGTAAAATGTTCTTATGAGTTTGTGTTAGTTTGTATTTCATTCTTTTATGATTCTGGTTGCAGAAAAAAAGAAAAACAGTAAAACAGTCCTTGCAAGATCACTTTCATCCTATGATGAAATTATTGCCTGAAGGTAGCAATGATTTCCAGGATGCTAATTGTCCAAGAAGTACAGGCTGAGTTGTCAATGATAATTGAGCTGCAGTTTATTATATACTCATAATGCCAAAATGCATAATACGCTCATTTGATATGTATGTTCAACTGTGTGAATCTGAGTAGAAGCTGCCCAAGTGAAAATGAAGCAAATAATTACTTGCTTGAAATCATTTTGAGTTAGAGACACTAATTTGTGTTGCTGACAGATTTCAGGCGTCAGATGGTGTTGTTACATAAACCAAAGTGTTTCCCAAATTAAATAGAAATGGTATAAAAAAGGCTTGGACATACCTTACTATTCTTGTCACGATGTGTCAAGCCAAAGCATAATCTTGTCATTTCAGTAGCTACACTTAAGGCAACCATGTCCCCAAGGATCACTCAGTCAATCAATAAATCAATGTATAGCACCTTTCATACATGTTAGTGGAGTTCACAGAGCTGGTAATAAGACGACGAGAGACACGAGAAAATAAAATTCTGACAGTAGAATCAAGTGATTTGAAAACTATAATAGCATTAGTAAAAATCGAGTGAATTAAAAGCTAGATGAAAAGATAAAAACACAAAAGATGTCAATGAAAACAATTAAATGGATAAAACATAATAAGAATAAAAACAGAGTTAAATAAAAGCTAGAATAAAGAAATTACATAAAGTAGATTAAAAGGACAAAACAAATATGTGTTCAACAAGCATACTATATAGAGCATCAGATGGAAATAGACTAAACAGCTGCCTTTAAAAATCACTCATAGTATACTTTATAGTGTCACATCAAGATAGTTGTAACGCCAATAGCACAAGACCAAACAACTGTCCTCTTGATTTGTGTTTGTCTGATTACCCACAGGTGTGGATAATGAGCCTCTGCAGAACACATGTCTCTTCCATCCAGCACTGATTGGATTAAGGCTTATTGGTTGAGAGGGGTGACCGTTTTTGCATTGATATACTGCAGATTTAAAAACAGAAATAGTTAACTAAAAAATCCCCACCACTAATTAAAATGTCAGTCAACTGCCACTATGTGATTAACTAGATAGAATTTAATTGAAATGAGATTATATATGAAATTAATGTGACTTTTAAAAAAAATAGTTTTTCCGTCATGATAACAACAGAAGTCTGAAAGGATCAGAAAAAAATCGGAATAGTGATAAGCACCACTACCTTCATGAAGCAAGAATTTCAGCTGATGCTTGCATTATTTTCTGCATACTCTGCATATTCTTAGCAAAAACAAATGGGTGAGGGAACTATTTAGTGTATTTTTTATGAAGACTATTATTTCACAGCATGTGAAAGGATAATACTGTAGAGGTACGAATAAGGCTGACGCATTTTCTCCCTAACCGAACCACTAGTGGTTCATCTTATAAATGGCTTGCTTATGCTGAGATCAGATTATTTGGGAATACCTTTCTGATAATGGTTAGCTTTGTGCCCATTGAATTAAATAGTTTTCATTTTAATCATGGGCAGCAATTAAAGCAGTAGAGATCCCTCTCTTTATTATTTCTAAGTGAGCGCATCATAGTAGTGGGCTGTACACTGCAGTTTGCTGCTCAGTCAGGTCCCTGCGGCTATGTCGGCTCCCCTTTATGAATAGCTTAACAGACACTGTAGATCACAGTGAAACCAATTACTGAGGTGAGTCAAAGGGAGCTGAGATTGAACTCACATGAATTCAGATTCAGGAGACCTCAAGCTCTTAGCTGGTGTTATATCACTGAGACATTCTGAACAGATCAGAGGCATTTCAGATAATCCTGATTAAGCTGAGGTCCAAAATTGTTCTTAGATTCTTTTATCACAGCAGGTGGTATTGTTGTTTTTAACCACATCATCCTGTGGTAATGATTATGGCTGGATTTTCAGAATCATAACCCAATTTAATCCCTGACAGTCTTGTAATAGTGGACATAAAATATTCAAAAGTCTCACCTTCAAGTTTTATAACTTGGTTTTATTTCTCTTATAAATCATTCTCATAACATCAACTACAGTAGTTGATTTGTAATCGTACTACACTGAATCCATATAGAACTAGAAAGGTACTCGCAGAGTGCAGACCTCCGCCAATTGGCCAATAATCAAGTCTTCTATGATATACAAATTTGTACACTCTTTACTTAAAGGGGAACTTGGCAACTATAGCCATTTCTTCACTTTTCTCAACGAGCTCCCCCTACAGCTCTGGGATGTGTATTTCACAACACGTCGCCACACCCACGGAACCCACAAACCATTCGGACCTCCTCTTCTTCTAGGCCGCTGCGTTGGCCGATGCCTTTTTCGCCGGCAACCTTGTCTCTTATTCGTTGAGAATATTACCGAGGTGGGCAACCCGACATCTATACCATAACCGTTTATTGAGCGTGGCGTGTGTTTATGTGAATGCGTAAAGCCGTTCGTGTTTCTCGCTCGTTCTCGCTTCTCGCGATACTTCCTATTTCCAATTTACCGGGACGGTAGTCCCAAAGTTGCAAGGTTGGTTTTCCGCCTGGGGTCGCCTTTCTTGGAGAAACAGATCCATCAGTGAAGGTAAATGTAGAGTTTCTGATTGGAGTAAATACTTTCTGAAATCGAAAAAAAAAAAAACATATTTGTATTCAATGAGCAAACTACAAACAACATCAAATGGAAATAAAAAGCTGCCTTTAGAAATCACTCATGGTATATTTTACAGTCTTCACATCAAGATAATTGTAACTCCAATAGCACAAGACCAAACAACTGTCCTCTTGAATTGAGTTTGTCTGATTACCCACAGGTGTGGATAATGAGTCGCTGCAGAACACATTCTTCCATCAAGCACTGATTGGATTAAGGCTTGTTGGTTGAGAGGGTGACCGCTTTTGCACTGATATACTGCAGATTTATAAACAGAAATAGTTAACAAACAATCCCCACCACTGAATAAAATGTCAGTTAACTGCCACTATGTGACTAACTAGATATAATTTAATTATATATGGAAAAAAACATTCACTTTCACTAGAACAGGTTCATTTGCCATATCCAAACAGCCGAATGAGAGAAATGAATGTACAAAATAACTAAACTGAATGAAAAAATTATTTTGGCATCTCAGTCATGTAGCAGTCGAACAATAACACATTTCTGTGTCCAGTCTTATGCTCACTTTGTCAAATAGCAATTGACAAGTAGCTATAAAGGCAAAATGGATATTCTACATGGAATTGTTAGAAACCTAAAAGACCTGAAGTGCTTGTAATTGAACTTGATTCAACCAGACTTTAATATTCTGAGTGTTCACCTGAAAGGGGTTCTTTTTCATGACAGATATTTTTCCTTGTCATAGCAGGAAAAGCACATAGTGGAACTAATAAAACATTAAAGATGGCATTGCTCCATTAAGAATCCCAGAAAGCCAGGTCAGTTAGCTAATGTGTCATTAGTCCACACACTGAGCTACCTTGTATCAACATGTTTGTGGCTAATACTGTGTTGTACATCCAGTATGGTCTAATTTTTCAAGCCAGCAAAGAAGACATTTTGTTGGGAATATAAATACCTTTTTTTATGTGCAGTGTTAGCACACACTTTCTGTTTTGTACGATGCATGCGGGTAAGGAACAAAGTGGGGGACTGTTTGAGTGAGACAGGTGTGCTCCCATTACATAGTGCCTGGGTTAAATAAAGGGTGATACCAAGTCTTATTTGTCTCACAGCCAGACCCTTTTAAGAGTTCTTACTGTGATTTGGCTTGTGAAGATAGAATCTTCCTTTTGTCTACAGTGTTTAGCATTTCCCTTGTACTGAACAAGCAATATACATGGTTACTGCAGGATAATGCATGTGTGTGATGTTTGATAGGTGTAATGTTTTGTAGCACTAACAATTCTAGATGTTTTCATTTCTGTTTGCTGCTGTATAGCTGCCATGACCACAGAGAGCTTCCATGGAGCACACTGGAGAATTAAATGAATACATATTGATTAATCATTCCAAATCTGAAAATTAAAGTATTGATTCAACATGTTTTGTAGCTGCACTAATAATAATAGTATTGGAAAAAAATGGAACAGCATTTCTATACATTAACAAGGAGTTCTGATTGACAACTTTTTACTGATCAATAGAAGTAAATGTGTCAAGATTGCTGCTTTTTAGAAGTGTGTGTGAGTTTAAAGAGTGAATAATATGGGGCCATTATGGCATCAGTGTATTTTTAAAATCAAACAACATAATATTAACATAATAGTACAATAGAGTAGGCAACAATGTGCAGATTTTTGTTATTACCGGTTTGCCTTTTTGATTTAGCACCAAGCTTTTGTTTTCTACAGTTTGCTATTGAATTTGATTTGTTTAACCACTGTTTATCTTCTGCCAAGCTTAAGGTAACCTTTTGTTGACATGAAGTTATTTGCTAAATCTGCACAGTTTTCAGTAATAATCTCACTGGCTCAAGTTGTATTCTGGCACGTACCAAGTCACACAGACAAACAATTGTTAGGCCAGCTGCTCCTCTTTTCTCAGCTTTGTTCTGAGTCATATCCAACCAACTGAAATGGCAACAGGTGGACTTTTGTCAAGTTGAAGATCTTTTTTTTTTTGCATGTTAAATTTACTGTTTCTTAACATGATATGTATCATCTTCCCCAGATCATTAGCTTATACTAAGGAAGGATGTAACATCGGTTTGTAGAGTGGGTTAAAGGTTTTAAAGGTGAGGGATTTTTTTGTGTGAGCATATTCACCTATGCAACTACAGTACCGCTATTGTTACTAATGCATCAAACAGATGTATCGAAGGGGTGTATTATAGACTAACATTATTAATCCACATTAAAAATATTGTTTTCTCTTTCCAAAATACAATTTAAATAGCATCACTTGTACAAAGCATTTCATATAGGCACATTTCCACCTATGATAGATTTATCCATC
>NW_023339663.1:4662097-4667684 GCF_004916995.1 Morone saxatilis
AACTTTTTTGGATATGATTCTCAGTGTGGCAGAAAAACTAAAAGCCCCTCTACACTGCAATTTTTGGCTGTCCCTGGTGGAAGTTGACAACCATGACAACCGTGACAACCATTCACATCTACCAGCCACCCAACTGGAAAACAACAAGGAATGATGCAGCATACAGTGCCAATACACATATACATAAGGATACCACACTGGGATGTACTGTATTTAAGAGAACAGTACCACTGCTATGGCAAAACATGTTTTTTGCTGAATTTTCAAAACATGAGAGCTGTGCAGATGAATGATTCAAGTTTAAGTGTCTCTGCTTGCACATAAATTCACATTGATTGACCAGACATTCATTGCATGAACTGACATGCTGCAAAATTTATTTCGGTCAGTCTGATACAGTTTGTAACCAAGATTTTATTAGACTCAACTTGCACAGTGTGACATTCAAAGAACCTACAATATTACCATCTTCACACACTGCAGGACACATGTGAATGGGCTCAGTGTTCGTACATGATGTTGTTGTCCTCGCCTGACATGCATGTGTTGTGCCCTTAAATGAGGGGAATAGTAACAGGAGAAGGATGAGGGAATCACACACGCAGCTCTTTCCTTCATTCATCTGTATTGAATGAGGAAGAGGAGCCCTGAGGCATTACCAACAGATCGACAAACAATTAGACCACACAGACAAGAATCTGTATTACCTATTTGCATTCCTCTTTTGGTATTATTTACTGGCTGCATAGTCTTAACAATGACCAACTTAATATAGATTCACAAATACTATAAATTAAATTACATGGTACATGGAATAATATAATAACTGTTATAGGATCAAACTTAAAGTAGCTTTTCAAATGAATTATAAATTGTTCAGGTCTGTCATATACCACTTGTCACACATGGAACAAAGGAATGTTAGTGATGACAGGATTTCACACCTTTCACACCATATTATTGGATTATTTTCATTGGGTGAGGTAGATGTCAATCCATTACTGTCTGTAAATGCCCACACAGGTCTGGCAGGAGGCATAATCAGTCAAAATAAGTACAAAACACTTGTGTGGGTAGATTCTAAGTGTTCAGGGCCTTAAATCCCTGGCAGCACTATCGTACTACCTTGGTTGAGCACTCCATTTAACACAGCTGGCAGTATTTGGGGTTGGGAAGCTGGCAAGGGTTCATGTCTTTCTCGCTGGACCAGGGACTGCTGGGGCGCATCATGAACCATTTGTGTTCATCCCTTGTTGAAGGCCATGTCACAGCCGATGAATACAAGCATCAGGGACAGGACCCAAACACGGACAGAAGCTGGCTGACGAGATCAGTTCAATGATTTATTGGCGAAGTTGTACAAACTTACAGAGTCAAGAGGCAGACAAGGGTGTAAACCAGAAAGGCAGTCCAAACAGGCACAAATATCAAAACAACCAGAATGTCTAGCAGGCAGGCAGTTAGGTTACAGATAGGTCCTGGGTAATAGGGTAAAGAGGCTTGAAAGCCAATGCACAAAACCACAAAGACAACTTTAATGATCTGGCAAGGAGTGGGAAGTGGAAAAGGCCTGCTAAACTGCTGCAGGGCTGACTAGGGTGTGTTGGGACAGGTGAGCGGGGGGGGAGGTCAGGTGACTGTGTTTCATTAATTATTCAACATGCCCTCATGTACAGTTCCCTTCGACACTTATCCTTGGGGGAATCCCCTCTGCCAGGACAAGTGTCATTTATTTTTCCTGAAAAACTTCAGAGAGATCGACCCTTCGCGGAGGGAGCAGGTCATCAACAATTGTCACTCAGTGTTGCAGTTGAACCACTGTGCATTTTAGTTTTTTAGTTTCTTGTCATTTTCACTATGACGTCAACAAGCTGCTGATTTACAGATTAAACCTATGTTGGTTTTAATAAAGGAATAATCTGACATAATTTTCGCCAGTTATGGCAGGCCTTATGCCCATGAGTCAGCAAATAAAGGAAGATGAGAATCTCCAGTTCCTTCTAGCTCATTATGTGTAAGCTAGAAATTCATCCTCAGGCCATCTACACCATCAAAATAGTTTTTCCCAATATATTTAGTTACCAATAATCCCAATATTGTATTGTAGGCTACATAATTTATACTGCTTTTCTACACTCATATACACAATAAAGAGCTGCACACATAACTGACTGATGATCCATTGCGACTACTGATTACAAGGGCAAGTGCATTCCATTTAAATTCCCCACTCCTCCCCCACCCACTAGAAGTGGAACTACTAATGACTTGAGTTACTGCAGGGCTGGAGGGAGTGGCTGGATGTGAGAGTTGGGTGACTCCATGGGATATGAGGAAAAGTCACAGGGCAACTGGTTGAAAGGGAGAGAATGGCAAATAATGGATTTGAGGAAGTGGGGATGTCACAGTCCATATCATCAATAACTTTCATAAGGCGCAAGGTAGCAAGCTTTATTTAACCATGAGTATCAAAGCTGTGAGCCAAGGAATCAATTTCATGTCATTGTACATGGCTGCGAATCAGGTTATTATAAGTCGATGACTTCAGTAACCTCACAGATATTTCTTAGTCCAAATGCCCCAATTCATGTATATTGATTCCATTATCATTAAAGCATAATGATTTACATTTAAGTTTTTGTTCACAAAAAGGTGATGGGGCCTTTGTCATCTGCAAGTGTTTGAATCTTTTATATATTATATTTTAGTTTTTCTTCTATCTTTGTTGACTTCCCTTGTCAAGAATCATTTCACAACAGTGAATGCAAGTTTTTGAAAGTGAATCAATCCGGGGGGACTTAAAGGGGTGCAAAGTGGTAATAGCAATGGATTAAGAGGGACTCAGAGGAGATTTGAGTTGATATTGAGTTGCCTTGCCAGTGCTGCAAAGCAATTTTTGACAGGTACTCTGGAGGAATGCAGTGACGGAGTGAAAATACATTGATATTGAATTTTCATGAGGACCTTCAGAGCAGTGCAATTACTATGCCTGTTTATCAGTGTAGCACAATAGTACTGGGAATAGTTCCACTCAATGGCTGAAAAGGCTCAACTAGTTGACCCGGGAATAAGATATTACACTAAGGCAAAAACTGGCTAAACTTGGTGAAATTTTAATTTAACTAAGACAAAGGTAATGGTAGATGACTTGTGGTAAATTGCATTAATTTTAAAATTTGAGCAAACGTTTGAGTGTGAAGTTCATTCTTGACCGTGAATGACAGACACCTAGTAAATTGTAAATATACAGAAGACGAAATAAATGAAAAAATAAAAATAGATAAATAATATAAATGTTTCTCTTAATGTCTAGCTTGTGAGACAGGAACTGCCTTATTATCCTATTGCCATGTTGCTGCTTGCATTGTTAGTAGTAGTAGAAGTAATAGTAGTTTTAGTTGTAGGCAAAGACAAAGTGTCTGTGGCTATACCCAAAGGGCAGAAAGTGCCACACTTCACAAAGAGGATTTCACACATGAACTTGGTTTTATAATTAACTTTATAATGGATTGTGTCACACTGCTCCCTCTGCATCAAATAAAATTGACAAGGGGGAAGCCAGTACTTCAAAATTACAAGTGTTCTTCTAGGTTTACATTAAATGGAAATATTTCTTAAATTAAGAATGAATGCAATTTCTCTGTATGAGGGCCTTTTGCCTACAGGTAAGAAAAAAATATAGGTCTTATCTTTTTCATCCTTGCTCTTGCCAAGATGAAAAAGGATTAGACCTTATATTTTTATCTTTTTTTATTTTTATCTTTTTTTATTTTTATCCAGGTCTTATCTTACATTAAAGATAAGACCTATATTTTTTTTTTTATTATAGACACTATATGTCTTTCTTAGAACAATGGTTCAGTGCTGAAACTATATTTGCAATTAGTACAGATAAAATTTCAGCATTGAGACCTAATTTAGCGCTTGCCATTTTCTTAGCCAGTCAAACTCAAGGGCAAACAAAAGATTAGGCACTAAAGCTTTGACAGCTGGACAATAATTCAGTACTGGAGCAGATTTTTATTTTTATTTAGCCCTCAATAAATGCAAATGTCCTCATTCTATCCTTTCAGATAAAATATATTTTCGAATATGATACCTTGGGGCGTGTAGCCTATGGAAACATATTATTATTAATTTATCTGGAGAAATGATGGACAGAAATAGAATTTTGTGTTCCACATTTAATATGCATGTAGGTTTTTACCCTATTTAGTCTGTCTAGTCTTGTGGCGTGAGTCCTCTACGTGCATCCAGCAGAAATGTTCACATTAAATTTGCATCACTTTCAGTGCATACATTTTTTCATAGGCAGAATTTGCTGTCCCTCTCAGCAGATGCTCTCTTAGGAGAGTTGCTTTGATTCTTTTGGTTCACTATCTTTTTCACTGGTCAACCAAATGGAATGGAACATGGAATCAGAGCTGCTTTTGGTTAAACCACAACAGGTAAAAAATTAATCTGATCTTCAGTCTTTTGTTGTTTGCTATTAATGCAGACATGCATTAGTTTAGAAGTGCAAGCTAATCAAAATCAGGCAAGGGATTAGTCTGTCACCTAATCAGTGTAGATGGAGATTTCTTCATTATATTACTCCAAGACTACCAGATTATATCAGACTTTTTCTATGCAACATGTATTATCTGGCCATGTGCAACATACTTTAAAAACAATATCAATACACATTAGTCACCCATTAAGATCAGTAATCTATTACAGTGATTCAAAGTTAAAAAAGTTTTAGTGTGTGTGTGTGTGTGTGTGTGTGTGTGTGTGTTGTGTATTGATTCGCCTTGGCATCACATAATGTAATATGCAATCTCCCAATTGTTTTGCTCTTTAAACAAGTGATGAATTGATATACAATAAAAAATGATAACACCAGATTTGTATTAAGAACAACATATACATGTATCTGTAACATCAAATTAAAGCATCTAGCCTACACATTGTGCCTTATGCCATGCTCTAAAAAACAAAAACAGTAAAACATCTGTTAGTAAAGCTGTAACATATAACATTTTCAATCAGTTTTGTGAATTCAGTTCAGTCCTTATTGTAGAGCTGCAGTCAGTGCAGAGAGAGATAAGATATAAAAGATAAATAATAAGAAAAAGAGATCTTATCATATAAAATGTTACATTACTGTACGGACTACAGTTTGCTTAGAGAAGCAAAACAGATTGCGACTGCCTTAACCACCTTTGTCTTTTATTTTCTTGCTAGTATAGACACTCATCATCTTTTGTTTGGCTGTTGTTAATCTAGTTGAATAGTGATGAAATTAGGTCGCACCAAGCTGGTTAGACAATAGCCAGGAATGAATGGTGTTAAAGAGGACCAGAAGTCCACTTAAAATACTGTACAGACCAGTTCTGCCTATGCAACACTTTTAAAATGAACTACCTCATGTTGGACTGCACAAAGGACATCACAGAAAAAGCTCTTACTGAGTGGAATAAAACAGTGCATAATCAATTTGGCCCTTGAGCTTTGGTTCCTAATTGATGGTGTATATTTCCTGGTATGTATACCCTCATTATATACCTGAGGGTGATTTGTGTTGTTCTTCTCTCTCTCTCTCTCT
>NW_023339663.1:4667769-4694405 GCF_004916995.1 Morone saxatilis
CTCTCTCTCTCTCTCTCTTTGTTGCTATATCTCCTAAATGTGAAAGATAACAGCAGGCATAAGGGGTATGATGTAGTGATTAAGTTTAATTATCAGTTACGAAAGGTAAACACTTAACATCAATCACTTTACACTCAAACCAAAAGTTAACTACAATTAAGAACAACTGATTAAAGTCAATGATCCAAAAATAACATATGAATCTGGTTATTACAAGTGTCCAGTTGTTTCTTATTAAGGGAAGAGCAATTGCACAATCTGCGCAAAATAACCTAAAATTTAATAAATTGAATTAATTTAATGCATCTTTGAATTTAAATACTGAAATGAATGCAGGGATTTCAAATTAATTAGCTTCTGTTGGGGTTATTTGGTTTGTTTATTCATTGGTTTAAATCAAAATTTGCTAATGACTGTGGGGTGAGCTGAGTACCGTGGAACACTGGGATTACCAATATCTATGGTCAAAGAAAATCATGAATTGTTTTACTAAGACGTGGGCTGGATTCAATACAGTTCTTATATGCTGTATATTTCATTGTCCATCTGTAGCCAACTTCCATTACTGAGTGCAGCCAGCAATGCAGCCAAAGGAAGCTATATTTATAATTCAGTTTGAAATAGACTTTCAAAGTAACGTGTGTGTGTGTGTGTGTGTGTGAGAGAGAGAGTTAGGTTTTTGCACTCGTCTTAGTGAGTCGGTCGGAATGGCATCGTATTGTATTCTTAGTATGGTATGTTAATGTAGAGAGATAAAATGGTTCCTTTTCGTATCTATTACTATTTTTAAATACAGTTTATTATTGTTTGTTTGTTTTTCTTTAAGAATATGCAATTGTGTCAGCCATTTGTATGTCTCTGTAGTTCAGTTCTCTGATGCATGCATCCACCAGTTGCATGAGGGAATGCTGCTATGGTTTCTTCTTTTGACGAGAGAAATGAAAACCTTTTGAACTTTAAAGCCTTGTTCAAAGTTGAAATGCAATCTATTAGAGCTTGGTGCTCTGAGAGAGATGTTAAAACCATGTTAGCTTAACCTTACCTATATGGAAAGGTTTCCAATTAGAAACATATTTCCAGTAAGCATAAGAGCTCAGCAGCACCAGACTACAGGAAACAACTTGGACAAGGAGTTGGAGTAGGATGTACATATGGAATGAGGAAGGTGTGAGAAGGATGGGGACATAAAAGAGAATAGTAAGCAAGAATGAAGAAATGCATTTAATTATTTTATTCCCACTGAACACAAAATGTGAAACTTGACAGAAAAAGTGCAGCTTTTTCCTCTCTTTCCAAAGTGAGCGCTGCCGTCTTTCCTATCAGCAAAAGGACCAGCTCCTGGAGAAGGTGAAGAAATGCCTTCCAGGCATGTTTGATGTTTTGGATGTCAATGAAGCTTCTCCTGGGCTCCCAGTCAATGAACAGCCTCACTGGTGTGACTGCCTGAACTGACAGGAAATGCCTGGGAGCAGAATAACTGCAGACAGGATGCAACCAACTGCATCAATAAGATGGCCTACTTAAACCTTTGTGTTTTGACAATCATGTGTGTGACTGGCATCAGGTAAGGGAAACTCTAATGTGTAGTTAATACAGATATAAGGTGTACTATAGCAGGAGAAGTAAGAAATCAGTACCACTCTGTTAAGTTAACTACATTTAGTAGTATTATTCAAGGCTGTTAATGTCTGCAGTAATGTTCTATATTTTGAAGGACTAAATTCTGCTTGTTAAGAAGTATTCCAGTGGAAGTTGGCCTAATATCTTCCCTTTTGTTGTTCTTACAGCATGACCAAAAAAACATTTTTTCATGCGTATTTAAAGTTTAAACTGTCTGTCAATTTATGTTTCTCAATCTTTGAGAAAAAAAGCTAAATTCCTACATGTATTCTTGAGATACTGAACTGTCCTTTCCAGCTATGCAGGTCAGCTGCTTATGTAGTATATGTATGTATGTATGTATGTATGTATGTATGTATGTATGTATACTCTCCTATGAATGTTCGTGGATGAAGGCTTTGGCTTTTATATGCATCCAGCCATTTTTAATGAAAGCTAACCTGCCACTGCCTGGTGAGCAGCTGAGGAGGCTATAAAGATACAACATTCACATTTTTGCTTTCAGTTATCCTTGAGATCTTTAGTCTCTTACACTAATGCTAGCAAGTTGAGTAGCTTTTATAGGTTAGTCATAAAATTACGACTCTGATGTCAACATCAAAACTGCTCTGACTGAAGTGCAGTAGTATGACATGAAATGTTTTTATCCTGATAATTTTAATTGTGTCATATAATATATACATGCATAAACAGACTTTTTTATGTTCTTTTTTTATCCATCTTTATCCCTCTGTTTTGCTGCTGTGTCCAATACAATGACATTTTATGTTTTTGTTTGCTGCTAATGGCCTGTGCCTGCTGTGACCCATGTTAAAGGGAGAACAAAAGAGGTCATAGAGGAGCCTAACCCCCAAACACAGAGCAAATTGAGGTCTTTGTGTATAGCTGCCATTAAATGCTTGCTACAAGCAATTATACTTTTTCTGCCTTTCAGTGGCTGACACTGCATTACCCTTTTCCTTCAGTCCTGTTTCCCCATCCACACCCTCACACAAACATGTGTACTCATGTCTGTCTTTTCTAAATGCCCTACAGATTACTTACTGTAAGGTAAATAGTCAAGAGAATGACCCGAGAATTAAACATCAACAACAACAAGTATTATGCATTTTATTTTTCATCCTTCTTGAATTGGTACACTTTAATCTTTTCACTGAGTAGTAGCCCTCATGCTTCAAGTCAATAGAATGCCAAATACAACTGGTATAAATTAATCTGTCATGGCAGTTGCAGGAAAGAAAAGCACTTTCAACTGAGTCTCACAAGGCAGCTTAGCAAACATATTAGTTTGAACAAAGCTTGGATTGATTTGGCTTTCATATCTTTTTCTGAGTAACCATTTTTTTGTAATTCATTAAAGCCAGTATTCTAATATATTACTATTTCTACTATTCATCTAATTGTGTTCCTTAATTTTACTTATTCCAAGGCATTTACATTTTTAAGCAACAAGCCACAACACAGTCAGAACACTAAGCAATGAGCATAATACTACAATAATACATTTTGGAAGACCAATTCAGGTATTTGTTTTAACATAACATGCTGCACAAGTTTAGGTAACACTGGTCAGTGCTTTTAATTTAAAAAAAAAAAAAAACTTTTCTAGAGCAACAACATAAACACATTTATAAACTGTGCAAAATGACCAGTTAACAATGCTAACCAGGCTAGCTTTATCTTGAAACTCTGACTGGACATTGCATATTTAATATTGCTAACCTGACCGTGGTGGGAAATGGAAAGTAAGAAGCAGACCAACTGAACAAACAAAACTGATATAGCAATAATTAATGTCAAAAGATTTAAAAACAAGCTTAACAAAGGCTGAAAGATTTCCACTGACAAACAGACAAGTCAAAATATAATGCGCTCAGTCAAAGTCGTTACAGTGAATTACATTAGTCTACCATTATTTGATTCATAATATCAAATAAAAATAACAAACCCTGCATTAAACCACAAACATTAAGAGTTATAATGAGCTCTGTGGTTTTGCCGTATGATATGTGTGTGATGAGCCACAGAGTACATAAACAAATTAGTGCAAGGTAAAGATTAATTGGATGTGTGAAGGAATTATTGAACTAACTGTAAATGTCAGTGTGTATATATGTGTGTCAGTGGGTTCTTGTCCCTAGGAGCATTTCCATACAATCTCTTAGCACACATTGGGTCACTAAATATAATGACAGAAAGAGAGGATTACATTAGATTCAGACCAGATTAATGATGTAATCTAAAGCCCACTCTCAGCATGCACTCTTCTGAGATCATAACCTGTATTGACCTTTTGCTTCCATTTTCCCTTTAATTCATACTATTTAACAAAGGCTGAAAGTATTGAGATTTGCAAATGTTTACTCTTTTCAGTATTTCTGTTTCTTTAAAATGTTTCAGTAGGAAACATGCATATATATGTAAATAGATACATTAAACATTCAAATGTCAGATAAAAAATTTTGACATTTCATACTTGTTTATTTAACAGTTTTTTTTTTATTTTTTTTTTTTATCCTTGCTTATGTCCACCTACTATATTCGTTTGATTACTCTGGCTCTGGCCCACAGTGGAACCGGTGTTTGTTTTGATTCTCAGTGGGACTGGATTGGGACAGCACTACTTGCCTTCATGCAACCCTTTCATACTGCAGGAATAAATTTTATTCACTATAAATAAAATTGCTTAATGCAGAATTAAAGGACTTAACGTTATACAGAATATTTCCAACCCACTATGGTGTTTGTGTTAACTTATTGAACTAAAACCAATGAAATAATCTCCACTCTCGGGCTAGATTTCATGTAATTCCTGCCTTCAGTGTTTGCCAAATCTTCGAATAGTAAATCAGAAATGATCCACTATTCTATAACATTTACATAATTCCATGATTTTAAATGACAAATTATATGTTATGGTGATATACATTACATGCCACGAGAATTGACTTGACTTGACAGAATATGAAAATTGTGTCCTTAGTACATTGTTATGCTGACATAATGGTTACATAATATTTGGAAATGTATCATGGAACTACCAGGGGTGATTTGTGTGAAGACAGCAACATTTTTTATTGCTGGTTAGAAGCTGAATGGGATAATGGGCTATTAACCCTAAGCTAAGTGATGTTGCTATAGTAACTGCATACATTTCTGTGATTACAGTTCTGCTAGTATAGCCATGTTTACTCGCTACACATGTTTGTAGCAGCCTCTAAATTACCAGAGTCGAATAAATATTTTGTGTTCATCACTGAAAATTGTTGATGTGTACCTGTAATGTACAGGGAGGAGGACATTATCAGACGATTCAAAAGCAGTCACTGAAATAACTGGACATTGTGTTTCTTTGTTTAGGTTACACTAAGTTATAAATCCCCTGCATTAGAGAAATAGAGTGTGCACTTTTAAGCAGGCAGAATGGCAAAATAAGATGTCACAGATCAATCAAAGAAGCTTGCTTCCTGCTAAGTTACTGCATTAACATTCTGCAATTATCGTATTTACAACAACACCCCCAAGCCTAGCAAAACCGAGAGAGTGTAAGGTTACCTATAAAATGATTCTGCTTCAGAAGTGTTGATGTAACCTGCTGGGACATAACTAACTTTTGTAATTGGTTCAGTATACATTCACATTTATTGTTTCACCCTTCCAACCAATTTCAGTCAGGGCAATAAAACAATTCCCAGCAGTCGCTTTGAGTTTACAGTATCTGAAATTTGAAAAAAAATTCCATTTCATTAAAATGCAGTCACATAAATTGCTCCCATGTCTGTCTCTCTTGCTTACTGGGGGCTGCACTATGCCATTCACGGCAAAGGGTCCCTGGAGATCAAATAATATTCTTCTATGTAATGAAACAGATTAAAAGACAAACTTTCATTATGCTGGGTGAATAAGGGTGTGTTGCACTGTATACCACATATAAAGCATATAAAGGTTTCTCATATCCTATAAACATTCAAGTCCACACTATTAAATACTGCATCTACAAAAGGGCCCATATTCTTATGAGCATGTCGCGTTTTTATAAGGTTGTTTGTCTTTTCTACAGAAATATAGTATGCCACACATCTGGCCACTCTGTATGCACCATTAGACCATTTATAAAGAATGAGGCAGAGTGCATTTTAATTATAGTGTACTTCAAAATCCTCTTAAGCAGAAATGAACTCAACTCGTGAACCCACTCCAGTGAAATGGTAATTAATGAGAGGGAGTTTAATGGAGTTCTTCCAAAATGTGTTTTTATGTCACAGAGTGTGAAGTAATATAGGTGTGGTAAAGCGTAATAGAGAAAATGTTTTTTTTTTCTGTTTTTTATTTATTTTTATTTTTTATTATCATTATTCTGATACGCGGTATACGCCAATATCAAGGTATTCATTCTATCCCTAACTTAGACAGTGACTACCTGCTATTTTCCTTACAGCAGAGGGTATTTGCAATAGATTATAGCCACTTTGAAAGGAACTGCAGTATCTGTATTGGACTAGTAAAATAAAATGGGACCATCCATTGAAATGTCACTATTCCAACCAGTATGTTCTGAAAAAGCTGGGCAACAACTGCAAACTCACTGACAATGAAGTTCATTATTTTAGATAAGGCCACTCTAAGGCTAATTGACTAATTGGTGCCATTGGTATTGGCGCTGAAGACAAATCTAGCTACATACACAGCCAAGACCTCTGATTAGCCAGTCTGTGAACGTCAGATAGGTGTTTAAAATCTACAGCTTAAATTCTACAATGGACTTGCCTTTGAGCAATGCCCTATTGCTCATTTGGATAAACTTAATAGTGTTTGCACTGGACAGCTCACACAAATGTGTCATAAAGTAAAGCTTAACAGTAGAGACATACTGCAGGACTCTTATCGCATGACCTTTTTCGATAAATGTTTCTCAATTAAAATGGCTTTTTGTTCCAGCAGTGCCAAAGCTGGACATAACAGACATAATGCTCTTGAATGTGAGCATTTTTATTGCTTTATTGTGGTGAAATGGTTTTGCTGTAATTATGTTTTCAGCAGATGCCATGCATGAATTATGATAACCGGAAAAATAGTCAGCTCTACATGCAGGACAATCTTAAATCTTAAAACCTCAAGGTAATGTGAACTAAAGGTCAGCCCCATTTTTAAAATTCAAAACACAGTTGGAGGGTACTATCAACTCCTAATAGATTTATAGGTCTTTCATTAAAGATATTTTAAGAGTAATCCACCAATTTAGCATTGCACTCATATAATAGAACCAGAGAGATATACAGTATAGTGCCTGTATTACCCAAAAATTTGACTGCCAATTGTTCAGTCGGGTATGTTGTAGCGGCTCATGTAGCTTTTAGCCTCAAGCAGAGATGAGGAGCAGGCTATAAAGGTCTGGTAACCTCACTTCCTTCTTACTCCACACCCCCACATTTGTTTCATTGTTCATCCCCAACTAACATTGCCTCATGTGATGTCACTTGAGGCTATTGTTCAGATTCCAGACAGCTCTCTTTGAGCCCCAAACACACACACACACACACACACACACACACACACACACACACACATCATTTTATTATCATAATATCATAATAATATCATAAAAGTGAGATAGACGTTTTGCAAATCTGTGGTGCATCTACTGTTGTCTCTATGACCCACATTTCAACCCTGTTCAAAACAAGTGTACTGTACATATGGTGTAGAACAGTGCTCCTCAAATCTAGTCCTCGGGGTCCAGAGCAGTGCTGGTTTTCTACCTCACCAGGTGGTTAATTGCATTCACCTGTCATCCCACGTAAAAATCAGCCCCACATTACAAACACAGAATGAAGATTGTCTGCCAGAGTAGAAACCCAGCGGTATTCTGAACTCCAAGGGCTGGATGAGTACAGCCATGAACAGAGTTGTGTTGACTTTTAAGTATATCAGTGTCAAAGCCTTGCATACAAAGTTTTAACTTCTTGAGTGCCCAACATCATAAAAAAAACCTCACAGCTTGGTTATTAGATCTCTGGGATAGTTAATGTTCAAAATTACACATGGGAGGTTGTTTTTTTTGCCTTTATTAGATAGGACAGCTGAAGACAGGCAGGACAAGGGGAGAGAGAGAGAGAGGGGGAGACATGCATGCAAAGGGCCACAGGTTGGAACCAAATCCACAGACACTGCAGCAAGGACTCAGGCCTGGTTAATTGAAATTTTAATATCACATATTAATGATTGAGTCCATTTGACACAATAGCTTAAGTTTTATTTCAGGAGCTGCTAAATGCTGTAGATGTAGGGGAGGTTTTGAAAGCATTTGGTTACATAAATAAGCCAGAACAAAAACAATCATGTTTAGTCAAGTGACAAATATGTACTGTAGGACTATGGGGATTTGGATTTCATTTTGTTTTTGTTTTTTAAAGTTTAAAACACCATTCTTCTCAGCATAGGAGTTAGCTTCGGTTGATACTGATGTCTAATTACACATTCACTGCTGTTACAACAAGACAAGAAACGGTCACCTGCTATGACATACAGTTTGCAGCTTTCAGTCCACCTTCATTATACTGCACAATCAGCAAAGTGAAGTTGTCTGCTGAAGAGGCAGGCTCATAAAGTCCTTTGTTCATAATTACTGCAGCTACTCCACTCCACTGTCAGCTAAAACTGGCCCAATTTAGACGTTTTTCACATTTTTTCTATTCTATTTTTGTCAGTTTGTCCTTTATTATATCACATTTAGTTCTGACCACACATTGCGATTTTACGTGGGTCATTACACAGTGTTATACTCCTGCATGAATACTAGAGCTATAACTCTGCTTTGTTACCACTTGTGCTCTTTGCTTATATTGAGTTACTTTTAAAGCAGGGGTCTCAAACTGCTGGCCTGCGGGCATTTTGTTGTTAATTATCATGTTAGTAATGGAAATATTTTTTTCAGGATATTGTTTTTTTTATTATTGTTTTTTTCATTGTTGCTTTTAAAGAGTGTGTGGCCCACAACATAGGTTGAGTTTAAATAATTTGTTCCTGAGTAAGGGTAAAAATAGAACACTGAGGTCAAACATGTAAACAACAAATTTAGATAATTGTCGATTGTATTGCTAGAATGAACTGTCAGACATAACATTAGATGTTCTTGGAAGACAAATTCATTTGTGAAATACACACAAGTTTCTGTCTTTGTTTCATCTCTTATTATTTTATCATATGTTGTATGACAGCAATAAGATACTTGAGTCTGTGCTATGGCTGACAGACTGGTTGGTCTTAATGACAAAGCTGAAAGTTGAGTGCTGTAGGTCATCACAGTAGCGCAGGTATAACATGACCTTTAGTATGTGTCTTATCCTTTGGGCACAGAAAGTATCCTCTACACAGTTGTATGACTAGTCACTAGATAACAGATTGCTAAACTCTTTTAAATCTGGTTTTGAGATCACATGTTTCTGAAGGTCTTGCTCTCCCGCTGCTGCTCTGAGATGGTTGCTGAGATGTCTTATTCTGTCAGTGAGATGATGGCCACCAGGGCTTAGCAGCAGGTAGGCATATACCTCTGTTTATTTCACAGCACCCACGCTCAGTAGCTCTCAACAGGTGATAAAGGACTTGTGGAGGAATCCTGCTAGCGTAAGCCCTATGGGCTTCATTGTTAATAAGACCAGTCACCACCCGCATGTTTGGAATACTAAAAGATCTGCTGCTTTTACTGCTTGCAGATGGTGGTCAGTAATGGTGTGTATCAATACGCATTGTTTGAGTGTGTCTTTGTGTGCATTCGATGCATATTGTGGGCTAGAGTAGATATTAAACATTTTATGTATAAGACTAATTAATTTTATTAGTGGTAAGCTAGTCTAGTTCTATATTTTACCATAATAGAGGTAGTAGTAGTATTGTGCTACAGAAACTAGAAAATAGGCATATCTGCTGGTATAACTTAATTAAACCCAACCCTCTTTATTATGGCATTTTATATGATCTTTATTTGCAATGCAATTTGTATCTAAGGGACTTATAATAGCTTATACTTTAACTATAGACTTTGTCATGTTTTCAGTCATATAGATAGCTGACAAATTAAATGGAAAACCAAAGTGTCTTAGTAAGGTCACCCCAGCCCACAGGAACAGCTTTGACCTAAACCATGCCAGCGAAATGCCCCCCTCAGCATAACAGAGCTACTGGATCCTCTCACTGTGGGGGCCAAGCATTCAGTGTCAATAATATGGTGAAGGATGGCTCATCCAATCATATGACCTTTGTTCACATCTCTATAGACCAGTGCCTATGGTTTTCGCACCGCCTAACACTCATATGTGCATTCATCTTTGTAATGAGGGGTTTATGCACTGCAAACATACTGTAATATCTCTATAATGCATTCGTCGACTGACTGTTCTTGCTGACACAGTCTGATCACAGTCATCAAATGTGTGCGCTCAATCAGAATTTCCTATTTATTGATGTCTTTTCCATAGATTACTTTAGTCACTGTTCCAATTAAAACATTAGCCAGTTGAGTTTGAGTCTTTGTGACTGAAGCTCCTGCCATCCATGACCCAACAATGAACCCTCTTTCAAAGTCACCTAGATCTTTCCACAGGTCAGCCTGGTAGCTCACCTGGTAGAGCATGCACCCCACCTACAAAGCCTGAGTCCTTATTGCAGCAGCTTAAGGTTCAGTTCCAACCTGCAGTTCTGTGCTGCATGTCATCCCTTTCTCTCAAATCAGAATAAACTGAACCTGCTCAGCATTTTATACATGCCCCAGAGCATGAGTGATATTCATTGATTATTACATTAATTAAATCAATGGCATTAATGGGAAATATGATGAAAGAAGGGTTGAGTATGTATTATATGCCTCTTAATTTCATTTCCAGCCCGATCCCATTTGGCAAAAAAACTAAAAATCACCAAAGTCCATCTCTAAAAAGCCATCAGAATCCTAAAAAAAAAAAATATATATATCATGTATATTATTTATATTATTTACACCATTCATGTTATGTTTGTGCAGCAACATTAAGTCCTGTCCCAGTCTTCTAACCAGATCTACTCCAGCTCTCGTTCTCTGTTTTGACAAGAGGCTTAATTTGGGATTAACTGTTGGACGACCTCCATTAAGGGCTTTTGAAGAGGTCACATGCAGAGAGGGGGTATCAGGTGCCAGGAAGCAGTTCAAAATGTCTAATGCTGCATGGTCACCTCTCTTGACTTTTGAGTAAAACTATGACAGTACTATGAACATTAATTGAAAAGGTACTTTATGGGGTCTCGCCTTTCAGCAGTGCTTCCAATTCCCATTTTGTAAGAGTGCAGAGCACCTTTGCATCCAAATAATGTGGCTGTAATGGTCTTGTGAGCCGAGAGTGTGTATTGGGACGACAGAGCAGCAAACCAACACAATCAGCAAAAGTGATTGAAAGTGCCACATAGCTGGAGACTGGGTGTTGAATGAAGTGAGAATTCAAAAAGGGTTTGATCTAAAAACAAGAAAACCTTTGAAAAAGTGTTTAAGAATGGAAATATAAGGTGCATTCGATAGCAGGTACTGTTTGTTTTGCTTATTAGAAAAATACAGTAACACTTCACCATATATTGCTTTAATTTATTGACTTGAACCATGATGTATTTTTGTCTGCTTCCTTGTCCCAATTGTGTTAGTACACCTAAACTGATATCACCAACATCTACACATTCTTTTTGGTTATGTAAGTCTCAGTGCACACCTCAACAGGTACACAGAGAGGGAACATAGATGTGTAATAAACATAGGATGCACCCAGATGAAGCTGGATTGACTCAACACACGCCTAATGAAAAATTATTATAAAATGATGTATGGCATCATACTTTTATCTTTCAATAAATGATAAAGAAAAATAAAACAACAATACAGTTTAAAGCTAAACGTATGGTCAAAGGCGCAGAAAATCATGGATTTTGTGGAGCTCACAGTGCAATGGAAGGATGTGGCAGATGAAGCATGTCAATGAAAAATCGTTCTTAACCCTGAGTCTCTGAACAGAGACAAACCAACAGAGTTGGAAGCCTAGAGCCTGCACCCCGTGAAAGATGGATGTTGAGGATTTGTACCATAGGCAGTGTAACAGCACTAGGTGAATTGAGCATTCATGTGTTGAGCTTAAAGCAGGCTACAAGGGCTGTGTCAGAAGCAGTAGTGGGAGCAACTTTGTATGACTAGCTGTCGATAAAACATATAGACTGGGGCACAAAGACACTACAGCTGGGTGATACATACGTTTTGTAGGGACCTTGTATGAAGTGTGTATATATATACATTTAAATCTAAATGTATATATATATATATATTAAAATCTAAATGTGTCTGTATATATATATTAAATGCACTGCAAATATATTTTAAAGGCGATATATATTAGATTTAAAATGTTAATATACCACCAAACAACTATTTCCTATGTAAAGATAGTGAAGTCATGGTGTCCTGTGCAGAGAATGACATAACACTCCATTTGCCTGTGTTGCTATTGCAGCCTCTCTGTGGTTAGTGCGAGGTAAAATGACCATTTTTGTCTTTGGAGCATGGCGAGCAAAAGTGATATTACAGCTGTTTCTGGTTAAACAAAGCATCTTTGTCTGTAGGGATCCTTTCTTTAATGTTTTCAGACACTCTATAATAATCTGAGACCCTCAGTGGCAAAAACAAGCTTTTAGTGAGCAGATTTGTCCTTAATTAATGTTACCTTATAGTGTGGTCATTGCAGCCCTTTTTTTTTGCCAAATCAGCAGTGCTGATTTCTGGAAAGAATATGGGAAGATTAACAAAGGCAGTTTTAGTGAGTTTTATTTTATTTCTGTCCTATTGTTTTGGTCTGAGATGCTGATGCTGTAGTGTGAAACCCAGTGGCAAGTGAATATTTGTATACATAACTGTGAAGAGGCAACATTGATGTGAAAAATATAAACAGTATAGTTTGGTACATATATACCCTTTATTAAAACCTATCTCTATCCATATCAGCTATGTTTCTGCCCCATTTTTACTTGTGTCACAGATATTACAGATACACATCCATTTTAACCATTGTAGCCAATATGCAGCCACATATGAGCTCACTCTTTTCTGGACAGCTACCTAAAGCATTTTTTTATGATTCATTGTCTATTTTGTTTTGTATTTTTTTGGCTGGATGGTACATTATTTGCCACAATGTATGTTTACTGAAAGTTTTGCTTGTTAGTTAAAAAACTGCAGATATATGTTGCTCCAAGTGTTTGCTGATACTGAAGTGACACGTGAAGTTCTTAACTAGTTGTATAGCACCACCACTGTATTGTATAGTTTGTCAGTATGTTGCTTTGCTAAATGCTCATTAACAAACTAGTTAATTTGTTTTGTTTTGTTGGCATAGCTTGGTAGCATCTTAAATCCTATCTTTCTGTGCCCACTGTGTGTAACCTGCTACTTAAAGGCCCTGCACACCCACACAGGGGTTTTGCGTTATTGTGCTTGATTAGGCCTCTGCTCAGGTTGAAGTTGAGCAGAGCTTTAGTGTGTTGGAAATAACAAAAGGTTACCAAACTGTATGTGCTACTGAGAATGTTAAAGTTATAAGTGTTGCCACCCTTTCTCACTACAGACATCTTGTTATATCAGGAAAAGCACAGGTGTTGGTTACACAGGTGTAACTAATAAGATTTATGATGGATCTTTTACATCCAGGTGTCCCAGTGAGTCATGACAAAAAGCCAGTATGCAAAACATCAAGGCCGTGGAACTGGGACAGTTAAATAGTATGCAGTCATTATTAATGTTATTAGCTACACTGGTGTTTTTGCACAGTATGTACTACAGACCCACGCAGCCCTGAAAAAGGCTTTAATCAGGCAAAATTGGAAACACCTGTATGGTATGATGTGTGTATGGCAACTAATGCTGCATTCCAGACAACTCAGAACTAAAAATAACCTCCTACAAGAAAACTTACAATGGAATGTCACTCAAAGTTCCTACTTGTAAAATCCATCTACCCCCACTTCATGAAGAAGCAGTTGTCTGATGTCACACGTCTCTTCTCTTGTACATTCAGTTGTGTGTAATTGCCAAAGAGAACTTCACTTGGTCACGGTCAGCCATGTTTTTGGCATTGTGCACCTGGAACTATTGAGTATTTTGTATTGCACTTGAGAAACCTTGCATTATTTATTTATATTTATTGTAGATTACACTAAAGTACGATTTCAGTAAAGTAACTGGCTTGAGCTGATTAGTTAATTTTTTTTATAACCACAATTGTTTAACATACATTTTAGCGGCCTAAAGGACAGCCTATAGCCTGCAAGGAAGATTTTATTGTTCATAAGCAGCTCTACTACTTACTTACTTGATGCAGTACTTTGCTGTACTTTACAGACAAGGGCCTCTATTGAAAAATATTTCAGTATTGTCTTTCCTCTCTGAGTGTGAATGCATGCTCACTCCATTTAGACTAATAATATTCACTGTGCTGCACTAGAGAACAGAAAATTAAATTATTTTGTTATCTGGGATAGTCAGAGCTCCCAGTTCTGTCTCCATCGACCACTCTGTCTCCCTTGCCTGTCTCCCCCGACTCTCACACAGCTTTACTCAAAATCATTGAGCTGTATGGGGAAATTGTGAAATGTGACAACTGTGAGACTTGGACTAGACTGAAACTTGCCAACATCTACGACATAGTCATAGCTATCAAAAACAAATAATAACTTTAGTCCTCTAAAAAGCATAATTCTGGCTGTAGTCACGCTAGCAATTTTTTTGACTTATGAAATATGACTTGTGTGCAGATTAGGTTCTAAATTGCTACTCTTTAATGGCTTAGTTACTAAAATGCCTCAGTACCATCAGTCTGAACACAGCATTGTGCAAGACATACATTTGTTTTAACTTAATACGATAATACGATAATAATCTTTTAAAATAATTGCTAGTAATTACTGATTTATTTACTTGTCCGAAAAATAAATGGGATTTGTTGATGCCTTTTAGTGGTTAAATGTGTGTTTAATTTGAAAGGGAAAGAAAATATAGTGAGACTTGAATCATTTATGTTTAATTGGTAATCATTTTGCATGAATTCCATAAAAATGCAGAGATTTTATACATTTTCTTCTTCCTTGATAGGAAGGGGTTAGCTTACTTACTACTGCTTTTTTATGCTCCCTTTACAACATTTCAGCCTTATCATATGTTTTAAAGCTTTAGAGAATAATCTCTCCTGTCAAGTGGATGTCAAAACAAATGCACTATACATATACATTCATTAAGATTTTCACCCAAGAGAGCATAACAAGGGTGTAATGAAATGAAGACCTATGGGTGGTGTGCCAGTGCATTTGATACTTTCCGTGATGAGGAAGATATTATGCCTCCTTGACAATGTGGTCTCTTGTGTGAGCTTCGTCCTAATACCCACTAATGAACTGTGGTTGTCAAAACCCACAATCATTGTCAGCAGAAAGGAAAGTACCCAATAGGGACTGCCTTCTCAATTATCTTTAATTGGTATGCTGCACCATTTAAAATGATTTAAAAACACTATGTAAAGGAGCCTGTGCTGGACCTTGTCTCAGCTGGGTTTTTTAGGGCCTTGTAATATTTAAGTTTGCAATGGAGGGTGGTGGTTTTGGATGGGAACCACAGAAGGCAGAGTTACGTTTAATGAAGGATCTGGTTTAGATCTTTAGAAGTGTAAGCAAGTAGGACACATTGGGAGGTGCAACTCATGCAACTGTGACAAGCGTAGGACAAAAACTACAATTTTCTGCTTTTTAAATGACTGCCCATTACCTTATGGTACAATGATCAGTTCTTAAAATGGAATAAACCTCATTTATGTAGCACTTTTATCCAAAGCACGTTACAATTTGCCTCTCACTCACTCACACATTAGTGGACGACCCACTCTTGAGCCTCTTTATCTTGCACACATGACATTTTGTGGTAGCACCACAATGAGCAATAACTAACTGTGGATGAGACACTTGAGCTCATTTTGGATCACGACCCTGATGAGGATGAGAATATTTAATGTAAAACTGTGATGGAGATGACACAGAGGCCAATACAATATAGCCACTTTAGTCAACTAATTCTGAAGAATCAATACAGAGAGGCACATGTCAACTGCAACACTATCACGCACTACACTTGCCTAAGTTGATTTTGATCGACAAGCATCAGAAGATACCCGTACTAAAAGACAAATAGAAGCTATCTATGCAATCTTACTGTGCATACAGAAAAAAAACAGAAGTGGATAATTCTTTTATTAATGTGTCTTTTGGAGTATTTTATGTCTTGACAGTTGAAAGATGACAGGAAATGAGGGGATAGAGAAATAGTGAATGACACGCAGCAAATGTCACGGAATGGACTTGAATGGAACTGGGCACATTGTGTTCGTTTGTGGTCAACCCCTTAAACCCCAAAGCCACCAGGGTCCAACATAAAATAGAAGGGTATTATAGTGCAAGATTTGGGATATTTTAATACCTTTTTTTTGCCATAAAAGTGGGTTGGCATTGGAATCAGTCCCAATTGTTGACAATCCAACAAACTGCTGTCTTATGAAAGGAGCAAGCTAACATTTTCGCATTTGAATGAATGAATATCTGTCTCAAAACATATATTCTTTTAATTTTGGCAAATGTGCCTATTAATATCAAAGTAGCTTCTTTAGCATCAACATATTATCCTACCTAAAGATTACTACGTTAAAATAACAATATATAATATTTATTTTGAGTTATTGTATGTGGCTGTTAAAGGGATATTGAGATTTGTTTGCCGGTTGGCTTTCACAGGTGGTTAAGGACTAGACAGACAGACTGTCATTGTAGAATTCATAATACAACCTCATGAAGATTGCCACATTCTGCAATACTGTATGGGAGTAACATATTGCAATATACTGCATAGTAGTATTTGCATTCACTTGGGACAGAACTATCTACAGGACATGTACATAACTGCTGGCAGTCTAACATTACACAGTAGGTGAAGTAAACAATGGGCCCATCAGGGGCCATTGTAAGTAAGTTTTGTTCTTATGTAAATAACTTGGTTTGCAGCCATGCCTAAATAAGGAAACAATAAATACAACTTGGTATTCCCTCCCTGCTCTGCATATATGTCTGCTCTCACATGTTTTTTTTTTTTCTTTCTTATACCCCTCTCCCCTCGTTGTTCTGCCTACAGGAGCATAAAGAAACAGTGCATACATATCTGTCATCACAAGCAATAGTGATCGGCAGCCTTGCCTATCCATTATTACCCATGAAATTCAACGAGTGAACCATAAAATTGAAATGAAGAGCTGATCTGTATTGTGATGGCTCATTTCCTTATTCCACATCTCTGCATTAATTCTAATTATGCCCAAGCTGTCCCCACTTCCCTTCTAGAAGAGGTTTCTGTGTCAGGGTTTCTGTCAGAGCTGCCTTTCCATGATAAAGTAGCAGGGAGAGCCAATATTCCTCACTGCCAGAGATAGGCTTCACACACATCTGGAGGCCTATTTATCAGGCAGTGCCACCACTGGTGCACGAAGACACACATAGATGCACATAAACGTGTACAAAACAGCACACAAGCAAGGGTTACACACGTTTTTATGTGCATACTTCATGTGCAAATTACCATACATACAGTACATAATTACACATTCTGTTACTCGCTGGCGGGTAAACATGGGTTGGTATGCACATGGACACCATGTGCATACATGGTGTTGTGGTTGGTTGTTGTGGTGTGAATCTGCTGGCTGGATATAGTGAGCAACGACTTGCCCTCTTGGTCTTTCGCACAAGAGGTTATGCATTTAATTCAAGCATGCAAATTTGTGACATTCATTGCTGTATTACAACGACTTGCAAGCAATGCCCCTTTTATGTAATCTAGCATAAAAGAGTTATTAGATTGTGAGACACAGCTATGATATAAATGCTGTTGTGACCAGGTCCTAAGTCATATTCACTGCCTGGTGAAATTCGATATTGCAATGAATACATTTCTATTAAAGGGTTAAATTACTTAACTAGCACAATAATTTACTCTTTTAATGCCATTTCTACCTTTATCTCTATTTCAGAAAGGACATTTTTGAATAAACAAATAAATTTAATTGATTTGTGCACAATGAAAATAAGAAAAACGGGACAAGTATTAGACCCCATTGTGACATCATTGTATCTGAAGTTGTTGGTGAAGCTATAATTAGTATAGGAAACCCCCTGATGGACTCTAGACACTGGTGATGGTGGTGGTGATGAAGAAATGAAGAGGATGCTAAAGATCTGGATGTGATGAGGAGTGGACTTCTGATGAGCTCAACCTGGACACTGGTTGTGATGAACTGTGAATCAATGAGGCATAATTAAAAGGTCTTCCTGATTGAACTTACGCTGAGTGACATGTTTGTGGTTCATGTGTTGCGATCCCCCAGATTTATCTTGTAACGTTTTGGAATGGCTCTACCGCTAGGTTGGGACTCCACCTCAGTGTGCTACAACACTAAAATGCTACTTACACACTGATGCATCAGTATTAACAATTTATCATTTCATATATAATAACTTATCAGTCACATCTGCATTTTTGCAGAATGATTACTTTTATTTTAACACTTCTAGTACATTTTACTTATGTTCTTCTACTTAAGCAAGAGGAGTGAGTGACTTACAATAAACTGCAATGGATGTTAAGAGTTTTTTTTCCTACTGTATTCTCTCTGTATTTTTCTCGCATCATCTCATAAACATTTAATTTCCGTCTCTTCAGCCCGAGCTGGCACTCAGGACAGTCCCACACAAAGTCAAATTATATGGGCCACTGCTTCACAGACAAATGCCCAGAATTAGCATCTGAATATGCATTGTGCCCCAATCTCCCACACCAGCAAATTTTAATTTAAATATACACCCTTACTGGAAGTCTGAGCGCACTCGCGCAAATGAGACCAGAGTACCTTTTTATTATGTTATGTCTACAGTTTTTTTTATTGCAGAGTTGCTCAAGGTTACAATAGGCCATTTATTAAACTGTAATGGATTTTCTAGTTGATACATTCTGCAATGAAATTGCATACTGAACGACTGGCTATACTGTCTGATGGATGACTTTTCATGAGGATGCATTATGTATAACAAACCACTCTTTCTGTGTTAGTTTTTGAAATATGCTGTCACAAATTTTCAATATTTTATGTAATTTAGAAACCATGTTTGCAGTCAGCTGCAACTTTCTTCATTGGGTGGCTTCTCTCAACCATTCCCAAGAAAGAATCAGATACCATAACAACCTGGTTCAGTCTTAAAATAAGATAAGAGAAGCTTTTATTGATCCTCAGAGGGGATTTTGTATAGCAGCAGCACAAGGACACAAATAAGTACAGATAAAAGGAGGAAACAGCATTTTTCTATATTTTAGACAGATGTGTTTTGATTGAGCAGTTAGTTACATTAGCAGTATCATAAGCCATTGTAAAACAAGAAGTCATACATTGTGCATATAGAATACTTTTGATAAACATTTTGCAAGTTCATTAAAACCAAAAACAACACATTCCCAATTTTTGGAGACGAACACTTTTTAATTTAGGTATTCCCAACTCATCTTGCCACAATGACAAATGTAAATAATTTGTTTACTCATTGGCACATGGCATCTGTAAATACTGTATAAACAGCTCATTCTAAGGTGACAAAAACATAACGTTTCCTATATTCGAGTGATTATACATTAATGAGCGCATACCTACAAATATTAAATTCCTTTTCTGCCAATAGAGCCTCCTAAATGTTACACATTGGACATTTGAAAACATTTTAATTTAGCGCTGTTTAGCTCCACTGGGGTGACAGCAAAAATCTCCAAACCTCATCTATGACACTGCACTGGATAGAGAGACATTTTTCTTTTATCCTGTAGATTGGAGAAAAACAAATTGACTGTATTCTTTGTGAAGTTTAAAGAAATCTTGTAGAAAGTAATTGAAAGGAAAAGTATTAGATTTAATGGCAGGCTAGTCCAACGGCTGGGTACTCTGACAGTGCAGCCTCCATACAGAGTTGAAACTAAGCCAAAAAAAATCTCATTCCCAGGATCAGGGCGGCTGCCTGACACATAGGGGTTAAAAGATTACGCACCTAGCTAGGGGCCAGACCTGTGCTGGCCCTAAGAAGGATCATAAATATTTTAAAATTAATTTTGTTTCATAGGAATCCTGGGAAGCTTCGACTAATGTATAAAGATAAGAGGAACATGTTCTCTGTGAAAAATTCAGACTCCTGCATTCTGAAGGCTAAGATCATTCTGTTTCTCAGGGAGGCCATAGATAATTTGTTCTATACTTAAAAATTACAAAGTGCACAAGTTTCTAAGATGATAATTAAAAGATTTAGGAAAGAAATTGTAATGTGAATACAAATCTGAATACAAGATTAGCCTCAGATTCAGATTTAAGTCTAAACGAGTCAACCCAAAATATATTAAGCATAATTCAACTTCCAGGTTGGCATGAAAAAGTTAAAATAACTTATGTGCATGCAGAGAAATACACAGCCCAACACAGCACCATAGAATTGTGGTCGAATAATGTCAAAGGAAGAACGATAATTGGCTACAGCATGTACATTTGAGGCATTTAATTAGAACACATAGCAAGTTACAGAGAGGGCAACATGGGAAGAGAGAAGGAGGGTGAATGTGCAATACCACAGCCACAGGAGGTTATATGAGGTTATTTCAAATCTTCTACACCAATTAATCACTTTCTGTGTGGAGAGATCATTAGACCATGCCCACTGTGTCCATGCTTAACACCTGAATTTAATTTGGGCAAATCTTATGTGTCTAAATTAGGGGAAACATAACCAAGTTACCTCCCTACAGCTGATAAAATAGGTGCATCTCTGCATTCAAATTGTAGCATGGTTTAGTAAAAGTGTTTTGTGTTTTTAGGGTATAATTTACATTAATACATAAATAGATACAATGCTCCTCAAATACATAGTAGATAATAAACATACACAAAACTGATAAAATCATTTAATTTTGCAATTTGTATATGTTAATAACTGCACATTATATGGTCAGTGGTTACAAAAAAATGACAAACATTAAAACTTGCAGTTTAAATATAGAGTTCCCACTCCCTTCTCGCTCTTATCCACACAAGGTCACAGTCATCATCATAATTAACCCAGTGAACTATTGACCTGGGCAAGTACGTGCAATTCATTCTGCCCCCTTCAAATTATCTGGCAAATTAGCTCTGCCAAAGTCAGAGCGAGGCAATTACCTCAATCGTCTGAGAACTTCAATCAGCAACTCATCGCCATGACTAATGCACAGACCTCCAACGTACTCATATAGGTATATTTTAGGTTGTTTCCTTTCTTCTTTTGTCACTAAGGTTTCTGTTCATCATGTCAGAGTTAAATACCTTTCTAATTGACATCTCTGCAGTATTTGATGAAAATGTAAATGATGAAAATAGTGAACATACTGTATGATTAATAGCAAAACAATATCAAATACAGTATGTACAGTATGTAATAGCTACAATAAAGGTGATGGGGTCCATAAAAGGTTCCCTGCCACTGCTGTAAAATGTTAATCCCTGATCACATTCTTCTTTCTACTCACAAATCTTACTCAATCTTCCACATTTCTCTTTAATTACTAATTCAGTGCAACCCTCTATGCCACCATGCTCTTTATTCATTCTTATAGGCATTCATTCCCTTGGCCTTCGATCTCCTCTTGCCACCTTTTGCCGTTCTCTGTCTTTCAGTGTCTCATTTTTCTCCTCATATTTACTCCTTTCTCTCTCTTTTATTTCAAGAATCATGGCTCTGGTCTTTGCAAACTATCCTCTCCCTCTCTCTTAGCTCATTCCTTCTAGCATTATTTTCCTTCCCCCTTTCTATTCATTAATGACCTGCTTTGAATCTCTTCAACTACATGCAGCAGCATGTTGAACTATGACAGACAGGTTGATTGAAAGAATGTCCTCTCTTAAGCACCACTTCACTGTGCATGGCCTTGAAAGCCTATATGAGGCATGTTAGAGAAAACAGAATGTAAAAGACAAAATATTGACAATCCAATGTGAAAATCTGAGAAAGATTTCAATTCAGAGCTGTATTAGGTCATTACTGTGCAAAGGCCTTAGATTGGGTTAATCTTTTAACATGCACCTTCAGTGCCATGAAGTCTTCATACTTTGCTGCAGTTAATAAAGCAGTGAATAGAGTCTGTATATAAAAAAAACAATGTGGTCTGTAATAAATGGTTACTTTAAGTTACACTTCAAATACAAATGCCAAAAAATAAAAGGCCTAAAATGCTGTTATTATTAAATATTAAATACTAAGAAACAAACGTTTGGAGGAATAATAGCCTTGCATAGCCAGGCCTATCTCAACATTAGTAGTTTGTGTGGGAGAAAGATCTGGTTGAACCCATTATCATTCTGGTATAGGAGGTTCCTTTGTATTTCTTAAAACCAATCACAAACATCCTGGAAGGCGCTAATCCCAGGCGATGGTGACCTTCCAAATGATAACACACAGATGAAGGAAGGTGAGGATAATTTATCTTGGAAAATAAAATGATTTCCTGATCTGTCACCAAATGGTTATGGCTTAGTTTTGGCACACAAAAACAAAAACAAAAACAAATCCTGTTTTCGCTTAGAGGATCTTTATTTAAAATAATGACTATTGGTTAAGGTTAGGAAGCAATTGTAGTCATGGCTATAAGAAATCAGTGTTGGCTGTTGGCATGAATCACTAAGCAAACAGGGATTTCCCGTGTCAAAGTCTGATATTTTGTTGACCCATTCAGCCTGTGACCTTCTCCCTTTGCAGACTTTGTAACTGTATAACATCACACTACCTCCTCCTTTACTCCCAACCGTCAAGAGTCATAATTCCTACAGCTGCAAGAGGGGTTCATCAGTTGAATCAACAGTTGTATGTTTTTGTTAAAGCTTTCTTGGAGGATGGACATTGGACTGTAGTAGGAAGCCCACAAGTATATGAGAACAGGGCAAACCCCTTATAGAAAGGCCCCAGCCAGGGTACACAAACCTAGGACCTACTTGATGTGAGGCCAAAACTAAGCCTAACTGATTAATGGTAACACACTAAATATACAAGTCAATATACAATATAAGAAGGTGTATGATTTAAATGCTTTATTTTACCAGTCCCCTGTCTTCTTTTTATTAGGAAATGTCGGGGCGAAATGAAACAGTTCCATGCTTCATTGTTTCCCTAATATCATACCAAAGTGCTTCTAGTTGTTCCAAGTGCCTCATTGGTCAGCCAGAAGCATCTTTTGGAACCCTAACCTTTACCCTAACCGAAAGCAAATTAAAGGAGCTACTATTTCCTTTTCGTCCTTGGCCCTTAGAGAGTCTGTGCACGTCACAAGAGGCCAGTGACATCTGCTGCTGTCTAATGACCACCGAACAGGTCTTCCAGCAAAAATGGGGCACCAGTGGAATAGCAGAGAGTGCCTTGCTTCCCACGTCCAGGTCAACATCATCAGTTGAGGGCTGGAGAAAGAACCAAAAGTGAAAGCCCAACATCATTGGGCGGTATTTTATATGCCCTGGGCAGACATTGCGGTGAGTCAGGGGTAGAAGGAGAAGCGTCGCATAAAGGAGAGCAGAGAGGAGACCATCCTTGACCGCAGGTAATTGTCTCATTTGTCACGTTGCTCTGTCAGTCGCAAAAATAAAGTGGGAGGCAAAGCTCAGCTCCGGCTGGCTCCAAGCCAATTTAAAACAAAAATATATCTTCTGCAAACACAAAAAACCCTATTGTTCATAAACTGTAGGCAAAAGCTACTATAATTGGAGATCAAAGCCAAATACAATGTTACCTTTTGGTCACAAATTTACAGTTTTGTTTGTAAATGTTAAATGCATGGCAAATTTTGATTTGTTTGGAATATAGTGCCACTTCTGTCAGTTGGCTGGATCTTGACTAAACTGAATGTATTTTGGTTTTGGAGATGCAATTTGAAGATGTCACCCTGGACTCTAGGAAAAGGAATGGAAGGACGATTAATTAATTAATTAATTAAGAAAATAAGAGGCAGAGCAGTAGATAATCCTTAGTGGACCTCATCTCTTGCTTTGCCAGTGGATGAGTCTTACTTACATGAAAAAAGCCCTGTTCCAAGAAACAGGTTTAGTCAGTTATCTGGATTACTTTTAACGTGAAACAAGTCTTTTAATTAAACCATGTTTTTAATGTCGATGAGGGTTTGGGCTTTACTCAGCCAAATCACATATTTAACTCACTAAATGTGTTTCTTGGAACAAGGACCTGGATTTATTATTTTAGCTTGGTTAAAATGTTGACATGATTGTGTTGATGTCCTCCACTTGAGTTATTGACTGATTAAATGAAGGCACAACTAGTGACTTAGGTCTCACATATATACACTATAGAGTCCTGCAGTTTTCAGTTTTCCATGTACACCTGACACATACAACCTAACAAGTTCGAACATACTGTGGGCCTGAATAATCAGAGTGGGTATAGGTCCACTTCTTAGCTTTACTCTGATTGCTCAACTCTCACTTAACTGAGAGTAAATGTTTGTATTGTTACTCAAAGCTTATAGATGTCCCATTCAGTTGATCATTTTTTTAGAACTGACTGGAGTGACATATTTGCAGATGATGAAGATTCCCCTTGGCATATTGGTTGAGATTTAGAGAGATAATTGAACAGGAACCATATGAAATATGACACAAAAAAATTGTGTGAATAGATACTATGTTCACAGTCATATTGTGTTATCAAGGCCGGGCCCTGGATTATTCTAACTTGGTTATCAAGTTGACATGATTGGGCGCCCTGGTAGCTTGCACTGTATGTACCAAGTCCGAGTCCTTGCTGCAGCGGCCATGAGTTTGAATCTGACTTTTGCTGCATGTCCTACCTTCTTTCTCTATGTCCCTTTCCTTCCAATTTTTCAAGCTGTCCTGTCTAATAAAGGGAAATAGCCCCAAAAAATAAAAACAAAAAAGAATAGAACTATCTGTGAATGAAGGGACAAATACTGGCGTGAGTTTTATTGTTTCTGTTTAGTAGAAAGTGGTCAAACAAACATGAAAAAGGTCTTTGCAAAGTGTCATAAAATTGACCAGTGGAAGACAAGATTTTTTTAAGTAGTAGATTAGTTTTCTTTACTTTGCATTTGATCTTACAACCAATACCTCGACACTGCCAGCATTTGCTTCTTGAGGCATGATGTTGCTATCACAGTGAGTGGCCTATGCACTGATTTACAATCGGAGATGCTTAAGGCATTATTTGAAATCGAAGTGAAACGCTTAAATAATGCAATGTCAACGTTCATGGGAGCTACAGGGCACATTCATGAAAACTGATTAATGTTGTGTGTTATTGTTCAAACAGTGTTTGTTCTCCGACATGTTATTTTTGCCATGGGGAACAGCAATTCATAACACAGTTCTACACAGTCCTTATTTTGCTTGAAATGGCATAGTAGTATAACATCTGTGTACATTTAATTTTCTTGCTCCTGAGGAAAATATTATTCTTTAAAGATATCCACGATTAAATTCCTTATTTTAGTAATGCTAAATTTAGAGAGCAAATGGCTCTGTTTGAAAAACACAGACTAATACTGTCTGTTTGGGTTTTCACCCTCAACGTATCATAAGAAAGGTATGCAGACACAAGAGAAGAGAGTGACTCCTTAAATAGAGCTGTTTTATAACAAACAGCATGCAACAGTGGACGTGACAGCTTCCCACTCCTCTCTTCCCTTCAGCCATAAGTTAACAAAGAGTGAAGACTATATAGAACTGGAAAGCTTTTAGAGCATTCACACACCAAATCCCAGCCCTATTGAATGTCACCCTTGAGGTCCAAGGACAGAATTCAATTTTCAAACACAATACTTTCAAGATTTATTGTCATTTATTGTGAGGTACAACTGAATTTATCCATGAGAGAGATATTCCTCTGGCAAGCATTGGTTTGCATAACATGCATCATTTATCAATCTCAGCCAAAACAATGGTTGATTATTGTTATGCCTACAATCATTAAGACCCATAGTGAATATAAAATTGAATAATTAAGGATTTTAATTTCTATTGAGTATACAAAAGTAATTGCTGCAGTTGTGTCGTTGATTGGGCTTGACTAGGAAAATTCATTGAATATGAATAGTCATATTCAGTGGATCCAATAAAAGCATTGCTTACACTTGCTGAATGCTTGTAATGTGTTCTCACATCTGTCACACACTGTATGTGAGACAAAATAAAAAAAAGAGTGATAAGAATAATATAATTAGTGAAAAAACATTGTAATATGGCCATCAGCCCACACCATGAGTCTATTTGTATATCTGTGTTATTTATCTTACTGTGCAATTGTTCTTAATATCTACCACAAACCTAAATGAAATACCTTGTATATATCAGCATACTTAATTGTAAATTCAGATCCTGACTCAATAAAAGAACTCAGGTTAAAGTCATGAAATCAGTCCCAGAATAAACACAAAACACGGAATAGCTGGCATCTGCTGATGTCCACCAAGTACCCAGACATGAAAAAACTGTCCATCAAACCTAGACTGGTAACCATTTTCTTATTTTAATATTTAGTTGTTGGATTTTTATCACATAACCTTTGACACAATGTTTGACATTTTGGGAAATGCACAACCATGCTGAAACCAAATTATAAAGACTAAAATTTTACAAGATTTCTATGAAGATCAGTTGCCTGGCAACCATTAGAAAAATTTTTACACCATCGCAGATTGAATAAATGAGGTATAAAGTGTTAATTAGTGAGTTTTAGAGGTGCTCGTAGGCGGATTTTGTTACAATTGTTGAACCTTAATATATATATATTTAACCTTAATATATATATATATAATATATAATATATATATATATATATATTCTCAATATATTATATGT
>NW_023339663.1:4694505-4699439 GCF_004916995.1 Morone saxatilis
TCTCATGTAACTCTCTGGCAGGAAGTGAATAAGCATATTTCACAAAATGTTAAACTATTCCTTTAAAAGTTAATTTGTTTGTTATGATCTCATATCTGCCATTAACTCTTCTTTTAAAATATTGTGCTCTGCAGTTTTTCGTTTTCTCTGCAGCCTTGACACATCCAGTATGAACTAGCTGAACTATTTGAAAAGAACAAGATTTTGCAGGGGTTTATTACAGTTTAGCAGTTTATGCTCACAAGGTACTTCATGTAGAGTCACACTACAATATCAATCTGACACTGCAATTCGACAAGCTGACATTCAAGATCAAACCACATCTTGTTCTGTTCCATAGAGCAGAAGGTGTCACAAACTGGCATGTGTAAGCTGAAGTGAGAAGACATAATGCAACAAGATGATTTTCAAACGAGGGTGTTGTGAAGTTCATCTGCATATTTTTGTGTGAAGAAAATCGCCATCCTCAGTTCATCAAGTGCTCATCATTATTGTTGTCGGCTTTGAATGAGACTGTGATGAAAATACTGCTCCTGATACTTCCAGCTCTGACAGTGCACTGTAGTCTTGGGCCCTGTGTATAAGTACAAAGACTAAAGTTATAATTAATCACCTCGATCACAGTGGCATTGTGTATTATGTGCTCAAGTTATGTGTATATGTATAGTCAAGCATACAACTTACATACAACTTGACTGCAAAAACAAGAGGCAGTTTAGAAATAAGGCTGAAGAGACTTTGACATACAGTCTCTGATATCTTAGATGTTGGTCCGTTCTGGATTCACACAACCAGTCCAGCAGAACAAATGTAATTTGATACTGTACATTATGTTCTAATAGCTTATTGTGTAAGTTACAAACCAAGGTTTCTCATCTTGTGAAGTTTTTTTTAACACCATGTACAGCATCTGTTTAATAATTCAGAATAGTTTGTAACCTGGGTGGCTAGAAATATATTTTTGTTTTAGTTTTGTCTGTACAGATATCTAATCAATTTTACATTTAACTTTAACACAAAGTCTACTCAATTTCATGACTTATTTACAGCAATATTCCTATCCCATCCTACATTTTAGATTGACATTTTTCTATATCCTATAAGTAGAGAAACAAGACAGCAAATTTCATTTTCAATGTAATCTCTGTGCTGCCTGGGAGATGGATTTGGAGCTAACACTATGACTTTGGATCTTGAAATTGTGCCCTAATACCCAGAAAATCATCCTGGCTTCTGCCATAACCAGTCACTCTGTTGGGTACTGTCAAAATCCTTCTTGTTTTCTTTATCTATTGATTCTCCATGGAACAGTCCAACTGTCTGCACTTTTTGTTAGGTGATTTAATATCACTCAACTTGTGTTTATTGCTATGGGGAAATAATCTAAATTTTAATATTACAATTTACACATTACAGGGGCATAGTTATGGGATATGCAAGTTGAAATGAAGTTACAGTCAGTAACTTCTAACCAGAAAATATACTTTCAGTTCATTTTTGCCCACACAATCTGCCCACCTCTCTCTTCTCATTATTGTTGTTGTCCTGTTCATTGGCATAAATGGTTGGTGCTACTGTAATCATGTAGACCTTCTCATGTTTATTCATCAGTTTTATTATTTGATTATGTTTCTAGGTGGAAGAATGTGCTGACTTGTTCAACAACCATTGCTCAACTTGTAGATATTTCTGGTGTTTTCCCAATCTGTGGCTTAATAGTGTATTATGGCATCAAGCAAAAACCATGAATGATTTAAACCAAAAGAATGCATGCAGCAAAATAAATGAATATTAAGTAAAATTTTTACCAGCTGCAGGGATTAACAAAGCACTTGAGATGCTTTTTTCCCTTCACAAATCCACAGTTTTGTTTGCCAAACACGCCAAATGGATAAAATGTTGCATATATGTCTTCGTTTGGGACCACTAACATGGTGCTATCATTAAAGCAACAGATTGACATGAACATTAGGAGAATTTGGGTCACAAATTCAATCAAACGACTGACTAGTCCTATGTTTATCTGCAATTTACACCTGCCAAGTTTATATGCCTCTAGGTGCTTGCTTGAAAAACAACCACTCTTCAATTTGTAACTACAGTATTTCCAATATTTTTCAACCCTGAACAGCAGTGATACACTGTAACATTGAGCAGGAATAAACCCATTAGCTCATACCCCCATTAGCCTTTACCTCATGGCCCCTAAGCAGGAATGTAACCACTAAAACGCTGATGAAGCCTTTCCAAGGTTGCTACACTATTCCAATGGCATCCTTTTCATCCGTTTACCTTTTCTATATTCACCCACTTTTCACTTCTTCAGTAGCCTGCAGCTTCTCACAGGAGTATAATATCCAAAAGGGGCCATGTGGAAACCCAGGACTTCCTGCTTCTAAAACAAGGACGCTACAACACTGCCAACAGGGATATCGTTGTTTCTTTCCCAAATAGTTTAACAACCCCAAGGCCACAGAGTGACCCAACACCAAACAGGAGATCCAACAAAAAGGATACCCTTGTTGGCACAGAGGAAGCATCTTGGTCCATGAGGTCTTGGGGTTGCCCCTGGTACTAAAGGTTGAAATATGTTTGCTTAGCAACACAAAGCATAACCAAATGAAAACATCCTTGAAGATAATTTTGCTGCTAGGAGAAGCTGACTGGATTTACTTTGCTGTCTTCACATCTACCTCTTTCAAAGTCTAATCTGAGTCAAGGCGTTGCCTTTCCAAGGATGCAGAAAAGCTTGAGTGATCATCTGGCTCACCAAGTTCTTTCCCAAGGGAAAAGTACAAAATCCTCATGTCAAATATAAAGTAACTCCCATATTTTGCCTTTTGTCACACTCAGCAAGTAGCAGGTATTTTTTACTTCATAGTGCCACTTTGAATCTAACGATAGTGGCAGTTTGACCTTCTGTGTCCTCTTCACCAAAGAGGGAATGACAGGTTGGAACAGGACTGAAAATGTCACTCCTGTCACTCCTGGCTCTGGCCGCTTAGGGTGGCTTGTACACTAATTTGAACATACAGAAGGGTGATGTACAGTATCTAAAACAGAAGCCAAAAGAATCATCTGTATTCAAAGTTATGCCTGTACAATCTGTTGTTAGGGGTTGTAACAGGATTAGTCATTAAAATTCAACACAGCTTTAAAAGATAACAGTAACACTGAAATGCCTGAAAAAATATTCCACACTGTGCCTTTTTAATCAAATCAAAGGATATTTAAAACTTTGTGACTTTCAACTCAAGTACAGTCAACTCAGTCAATGCCAAGGCAAAAAGATAAGCATGATATCTATGACCACAGGATATAGATTTGTGTTACAGCATTGCCAGTCCCAAATGTGTTTCTGTGCTCAGTTGGGTAAAATTAGGGTTTATGTTCAATAGAAGAGGGCATAGTTCAAGAGAAATAAGAAGCAGTCTGGTGTAGGAGAAAGGTGGACGTGGGAGTTTTTTCTTCCCCTCAGGTAGCTTCAACTTTCCTGGCACAGGGAGTAAAGAAAGAATAGCTTTTTGTTGAGAAGTTGATTTAATCTTTAAAAGTGCCGATAGAAACATAACACATGTTTTAAGCAAACGATATTCCCCTGTGGAGTATCCTGTAGAGTGTGTTGCCATAGGCGAGTTTCCTGAAACTTCATCGATAGACAGGATATCATCGCTGCAGAGCAAACGGGAATCAAGTACAGGTTGGTACAGGAGGTTCAGCAGTTTCCCCACACTCATACGACCTCTGTGTGTTCAACTGCGGGGAAAGTCAATGAGAGACTCCACCATTCTCCTCCACCGTACGTCTGCATGACTAATGAAGTAAGCCAAGAAGGCTGGGGCACGACTTGCGGAGAAAGATTAAGAAAGAAGACAAAAAGCCTCCTCTTCTAAGGGAGAAATCTTACTCTTGTTCAATCTGCCCACATTACCTTGCAGTGTTATCCGATATAAAGAGACACACAATGCTGGTCAGTGTTGATGTGGTAGTGTACAGAGAAAGACAGAAAGGACGGCAGCCTGTGAGAGAGGGTGGGGTGAGGGGGTTGTGATTGAGCCACTGAAGTGATTGTCTCCCAGACACGTCTGATTAAAAACTGATGAATCAAGTACCATCATCAACTAGACATTGAAGACGTCCATAGTACAATCTTAATGAAAAAAATAAGGGGATGTTTTAAAAAAAAAAAGTAATCTCAATAATGTGTTTCATGCAATTATTGCCTTAAAATGACTGTACTTTTAAAACATTTTCCTTTTTTTGTACTGCAGATCATTTTGAATTAACTCCTCTGCATTACATCTGAACAAAAATGCAACCCTTTTTTCCTAAAACATATTTGTTTTTGCAAATTACATTGTTATGGGAAACATAATTGCTGCCTTGATTATGTTTTTTGAGTGACAAAAATACTATGTTTTTTTTTTTTACCAGGCGCAGCTTGTACAGAGGTGCAGTCCTTTTTTTCTGCCCAATTTCAGTGTAAATTACAGTAGCCTATACCAGTACAGTTTGTACCAATAAGCTCAAGGGGGTAAAATAGGTGAAGTTAACTTAAAATGATTAGATAGACATTCCTGCTTTTCAGTTAGCAGCAGTAGCTATATGTACTGTACAAAACACATTAAAACTGCACCATTAGTACACAAAATGACATTGTAAATTGGGAAGAATTATCCTTTGGGCCGTAAACTAAAGCATTAACCAGGACTTTCACACAAGGACCAATGTTTGCATCCTAGATTTAAGCAACAAAAGGTCTTTGTTAAACTTGTAGGTTAAAAAAACGTCCTTTCTTGTGTTTAAAATGTTTAATGTTGACTTTTTCTGGAATAAAACCACAATCTTCCCTTAACCTTAAGTGCTGTTAATCATTGTATTCCAGAATTGGATACTATATTTATTTATATATTACGGTGGCCCAGAGGTGTCAG
>NW_023339663.1:4699464-4730947 GCF_004916995.1 Morone saxatilis
AATACAAAAGTCACAACACAAATACAAAAGTCACAACGGAAGTGAACTACAACGGAAGTGACCTACAACAGAAGTGACCTACAACAGAATAACCGAACGATGTTGACAAGAGGCGGATTGTGAATGGGCGGACTACTTAACGATAGTATCACTAGTTAGCTAGAAACAACGGTTCACTTACTTATCACACAGGCAAAGAGCTTCTTTCTTCTATGAAATAGTACCCAGCAAACAACCACCTCATTGTCAACATCCGTGTACGCACTTCCGTTTGACTTTGTATGGGTGTTTGGCTTTTGGTATTCGTGTTGTGACTTCTGTATTGTGTTCTGCGCCCTTGACTTGCCTGAAGCACTCCTGGGCCACCATAAAACTATGTATGTATATATATATATAATATTTATATATCAGTATTTTGATATATAATTTCTAGGAGGCAACGTTAGCAAATACACAAACCTGATGGTGGTATTTCAATAAATGCTGCAAACATGCCAAATGATGTTGCTTTCTGTGTGATGCATCCAGTAAACATATCTAGCGAGGCTGCTGGTCAACAATAACTTTACAGGACAAGCATCGGCCATTTCAATAAGTGCCCATGGCATTGTTCTCTAAACTTGGTTTCTAGACAAAACAACAAGAGTTACTAATAACTTTCCAAACTATGTACTTCTTGTAGGAATGAGAGAACCAGTCAATACCAAGCTCTTTTTGCACTTGGACTATAAACAATATATATATTTATGAGCAATAATTGTATAAGAAACATTTTTTTACATTTTTACATTAATTCACTCAAAAAAATTAAAATTTACTGACGTGTAACATCATTGGCCATGTTTGTTTATGTGACAACATTTTTATTTCAATAATGTGGACTTTCAGCACTCAAACACTCAACTTGGAATCCCTTTATGTCCTCAAGCAAAAGCCACCTGCAGATTCAGCTCATTCTTTAATTCTTAAAGGATTTTAGATAATAACAGAAAAAAACTCATTGTCTGGGGCATTGCTTTGAAGAGTTGAATAGAGAAACTCCACAAGAACATATCTCACATGTCCTCTCTGTAAGAGCAGTATTCATACTGGAGAGGGGGGGCATATTGGTTGGTATTTAGGCAGCTCAGGCATATCTTCCCCTCTATGTGGTATTTTTCCGAAATGTTTTGTACACAGACCTTTTGTGGAACCTATACCTGCTTACAGTGGCATAGTGTTCATCTGTGAGCAATGTGGTGTGTGAAGAAGAAGGAAGGTTACTCTCTCAATAAAGTCCATTGCCGACCATTGGTTATCTGATTAAATGTTTCAGGAGTATTTAAATGATTTGAATTGTTCCAACTGTATCTGATTGCTAATGGGATGCTTTTTCAAAGAGCCATACAATCATCAGCAGCAACCATGATTAACCATAATTTCAGTGTTTCTAAAGTGATGTCTCACTAATCTCCAAATCAGTACACCCAGACAGAAGATTATCAGATAATGCACTTGATCAAAATGCTGATGTTTAACTTTGGAGTCCCAGGGAGAAATACCTTATAATCATTAAGTTGTGTTCATTATGATAATCAGTCACTTGTACCTCTTGTTTTGCACCAAAGGAAATACAGCTTAATATTGTTTGATTAATTAACACTACTCTACTTGTTTTTACTAATTTGTCACATTGGATCAGGACTAACAAAAGAAGGGAATAAGCCATTACATTAGCTACAGCATGGTACCGTAAGTAATAAGAGCACCTGTGGCTTCCATTAAATAGTTTTCCCTGATGACATTTTAGCTTAACTCTGCTGTGTCTAAACAGGCTTTAGCGGGTTTAAATTGATCTCTGGATAGCATAATCACACTTCATCCTCAGATAAGAGGGCAGTTACAGTGCATGACAGCAATATCCCATCAAAATTGATCATTTTCTTTTTTTAATTTCCCAGTCTTTTAATTCTGACCTCAATGAACTCCCAAAGCCTGAAAAATGAGCATCCTAAATATAAACACTGCAGAACCATGTTAAACTGTCCTCAGGGAGATGGAACAAAACACTATTATGCTTGTGTATGACTGTGTGCTACATGTGTGGGCTCTTTTTTCCAATCTTCTTAAGCACACTCTTCACAGACACGCAGATGTTGAAGACAAAGTGCTCCGCTTCCTTATCTGCTCTCATGTGGGACATATAAAATGGCCAGAAAAACTGGTAGCCTGTGCACAAACTCAATATTCCTCTCATAAATCTTTTGGTTTCTTAATAGAGACAAAGCACAAGTGAGCATATGGGTCGAAATTCCATTGAAGGGGTGGAAAGTTTGTTTTCCTTTACACCTCAAATGCTCTTCTAGTTGGGGGATCAATTTATCGTCCAAGCAAATGATCCTATGCATTTTGTCTTGTGTTTCACTGTAAATCAGACTTAAGAGATAGTTTCGTAGCACATAAAGCAGTGGGACTTTTCCATCCTCTGCTGAGTGGAGCCAGTTTCCTCCTCTGTGCTGGCTTTGCTTCAGAAATGAAGGCGGATCGGGACTGTTGTTCTGGTTCAAGAGCGGGAAGCAGAAACCATTCTTCTCCTGAGTGTTGTTTGGTATACTCCCTCAACTCCCACACAAATAGATGAATAGCCTTGCCTCCGTTTTTTACTAGTGTGCCAAACATTGACACTTTGCTGAATTGTCCTGCTGATCCTCCACCTCCAAACATCCCAGTGAGAAAATGGATAGATCTGACATGCTTCCATGCACTGAAGAACACAAATCCCACTTTGACGCACATTTATTTTTTCACCAACCACTCTTGTCATTCAGATTATTCTGCATTCCACACATCTTAGTTTTGCAGCCACTGCAAATCAAAACGACCTGTCCCATAAGTCACTGCAGCTGAACGGGAGGGTTGGTGTGATTTATTTATGGTGATTAGCATCAAAAAGGAAAAGGTGTGTTAAAGAGATGAGGACATGAAGATGAGGCCCTTCGAATGTGAATTCCAGGTCTGGTTCACTGGTTTAACTGAAGCCGCATAACAGCTCGCATATAACCTTTTCTTTTTACTGTATCGCCATGGCGACTGCTGAGGTAAGCAGTTGATCTCATTAAAACAGGAGCTTAGGCTGACAACAGTTTGGAAGTTGTCCTTGAGAAACAGGCACAGCAGCCTTGGAATGCTGGCGCAAGTCTCCTAACAAAACGACGGCTTTTTGGCAATTTCCTCTTTTTATTCAACAAACCTTCAAGGGGTTTTGTATCCCACATAATTAGCATGATAATAAGATTCAGGAGGACACCATACAATGTGGCAGGGCAGACCTTGATACCCTGCAAGATGAGCCTGCAGTCCAGATTTCCTTTTGTAATGTCCTGAAATTATTTGCATGCCATGTTTAAGGCCAGGTGCTGTATGCGGAGAGCTGTTAATGGCCAATATTTAACTGTCACAAAAAACACCATGTCAGATATGTTTTCATCCTAATGAGGCATGATTTAAGCAAATGTCCACAATTTCAATTGAATCCGTACGTGTTTTTGTTAACTATTACTAAATATACATGCAATGCAAATATACAGGATATGACAATATTACTGTTACATATTGAGTAGAACTCCCTCTTTATCCTATGTTGGACTCCAGTCACAAATGTTGCTATAACACATTGTCCTAGAGCTTCAGGTTACCAGAGGTCCCTGCTTCTGTTATTCTTTATTTTTTGGGCTCTCTGGTGGAATCGAGATAACAAAGAACAGGAATAGCAGCATACCATGGACGCTTTGTATATAGCGACAAAACTAAAAGCAGGTACATTGTTTGTTCAAAGCAATAGTTTTTGCTTTCTTTTTGAGAGTTAACATGTGCACATATACACAGCATTATGAAAAAATGCTGCAAAGTGAGAAAACACAACCAAATAAATGCCTAAGTACCATAGGCTTCGATGAAAACTCTATCCAGGGGGCAAACAAGGCTGGGGCACATTTGTTGTTGCCATAAAGTTACTGACGAAGTGTTGTATGAAAATTTGTTAAAATGTAAATTTTTGTTGATGGGACCAAAAGCATGTCCCCGCTGTGTCTGTGTGTTCATCACTTTAGTGTCACCTGGAAGCTGTTTTTTTCTTTCTGTATTTCTTTTTTCACATTGCAGTGGGTTTCTGTTACTATTTTCTAAATGCTACCCATGTCAACTAGGTGAAGATGTTTTCTTAATTTGCCTGTGTTTTGTTTATTTGCATGTGATTTCCCTAAGCTGCAGTGTGTTGAGCTTTCAGGGCCACCGTAAAACAGGATAATTCTTAAATCTACAATTTTAGTTAGAACTTGGGACCACAAGCAGGTGAGGCTTTGGCATGAAGCATTTCCCATAGTGGCAGAAACACACCATGTTTATTATATTAATGCATTCAGGTATTTGCATTCACAGTGAAACCAATTCTAGTCCCAAACCCTGTGTGTGTGTGTGTGTGTGTGTGTACGTGTGTGAGTGTTAACAATTAAGAAAGATGTAGCTGGTGTTTACTCTCAGGTTACTGCCATTCCCACCTGATCTTTAACTGCTGTGGCAGAATTTTATCAAAGATGACCGTCATGGTCAGGGTCAGCTTCCCATGGGAATGTGAGGAAAGTAATCCTTTTAGAGGTGTTATTATCAACTCTGACAGCTACACACATACTGTGACTATCTCAACTGCAACCATGTCAGCTGAGCTACAGTCCAGTGTTTTGTGTGTGTTTTTTTTTATTTATTTTTTTTATTTGTGTCTTGCACACACCATCCTGTGACATTTACAAACATCAAATGTCACCAGAATATGGTAACCATATGTCCACTGCTGAGTACTTCAAAACTTATGTCTGGACCTAGTTTTCATTGTGAGACTTGGTACACTACATTTACTGGCAGTTTGTATGGCAGAACTGGCTAGATTTACTTTAATAATAACTACAAGAAAAATATTTTTGTATTTTCTGCCAAAACTGTAGCTACTGTGTTTTTCAACGACTAATCTGAATAGTAATTATGTTGACAGACAGTTCACTGCAGTGGGTGGGTGCCACAGAGATCTCATCAGCTTTGCACAAGAGATGTTTATATAACTACACATAATGCTTCAGATACCTTCTAGAAAATAAAAAAAGCTTGCCTGCAATCACAGCTTAAAGCTACCTTGACAATATCAACCTTCTGGGATTTTAACACTGCCTGCTCATTTAATGATGAGTGACACGTTAGGGGCAAAATAAAATTCATAATTTTAGTGTGCTCTCATGAGCTGTAGAATTACAACTAAATACGCTTTACTGACTCAGACTCACTTTCTAAAGTGCCTCATGAATTTGTTTTGGATGACTGAGTTGAATTGTAAATATGTACTTTAAACAGTCTTAGTGGTGCGCACACATTTCAAATGTGTCAATATCCAGTACAAAATCTAGATTTCTAAAACATAGTTCCAGTTTTACCACTGATCTCAGTATGCAAGGTATATTACATACAGGTAACAATAACTGCAATAAATTATAAAAAAGTTAACTTTTAAGTCTCAATAGCAAAACTAACCTAGTCATAAGTTCAGAATAATACAAACAAACAATACACTGGACAATAAAACATACTTCTGTTTTTTCATAAGCAGTATGAGTGCAGAACTCACTCAGATGTGCTCAGGACAAAATATTGGACATTTTTAATTTATAATTGATCTACATTACTTACAGTAGGTAAGGACTGGCTGCACCAGAATGCAGTTTACTAAACTGCATGCAACCCCAGTGAGTTGCTGTCAAGTGCTGCACCTCACACTATGATCGATATATATAGCACAAAATGAGCATCGACCAACATCATTGCAACAAACTGTTAAACGTCCTTTTTTAAAACCACCAAATCTGTAATAAACTATCCTCCTAGTGGACAAACTGAAGCCTTCTGTGAGCAATGTCTGTCCTTCACAAACAAATGTCACCTGATCCTTGTCACCACGGCCCTTCTACCTTACTCATTTATTTTAAGGGCCTTTCATTGTGCACTTAAGGATACACTTGCCAACCTAAAGACTTCATCATGTTCTTTATATATTATGCCTGCCAGAAACCACTATTTTATACATTGTAGTGTTGTGTTTGCCACATTTCTAAATGATTACTTTTTTTTAGAATTTTTTTTTTATTTAGGTTGGGTCAGTCATTCTGGAGAAATACAGTTGGTTGTTGAGTCTCATTACCAGGTCATCAAAGAGGGATACTTTGCTTTTGTAAATACACAACAAACAGACTGGTTCGGAGCGAGTCACACAACGGTGGCGATAGTGTTCCAGGTCATTAAATACCAATGCTTTTCAGTTGCTATGACATGATATGTCCTTGAATCCAATGAGTATCTTTTGGATGAGTTGAAACTGAGCACAGTTTTCTGCCTACTGTATTTGGTTGAGTGCTGTCCATTTTTATAATTGATTAGTCTGCACCAGACTGCAGCAATAACAGATACATGCATTCCTGGACTGACTGGTGACTGTTTTTTAATTACATAAGCATGGCAAAAAGATACACTGTAATGAAGCTTTTATGAATGGTGATTATCCATTAATGCTTCATTAAACATAAAGTGGGATTCTATTTTGAATGGGAGAGGTAAATGCCTCACAGAAAAAAATTGACTGAGCGGTAAGTCAATTTTTCAGGCAAGCTGCCACCTAATTCAGTCAGTGAAACTATTATATTCAATCAGTAACAATACTTTAAGGGGCAAAGACAAGGTTTTAAAAAACAGAACCTATAGTAGCATTTAGTGTTATGTCCCAGTACACATTTGCAAAAATGGTTCAGGTTTGCCATCACAATGTATCTGCAGAGCTACAGGCTGATTGGCACACTATGAGTTAGCAGCTAATGAAATACACACAAGTATACGCTGAAATCCAGATACACCAAACTCTACAGCATGTCAGTGTGGCTCATGAAGACTGATACATACATGTATTAGCCAGGAACAGCTTGTTCGACTTGTGAATATATCTGTGTGGATTTGATAGATACAGCATCTGCCTCAATTTGACTTTTTAGGTGTGTGTGTGTGTGTGTGTGTGTGTGTGTGTGTGTGTGTGTCTGTGTGTGTGTGTGTGCATTCTTACACATTTATTTGCAACCACATGTGACTGTGAATGCACATGGGTATCAGATACAACAGGCACACAGTTGTGTATTCACAGTAATTTTACATCTCTATCTGATGCTTTAACAAGTTGAGTTGGTATTCTAACTGCAGTGTGAGCTCGTGCCTGCTGACAGATTGGAATAACAGATTGCCTTGGGTATTTGGACTCCAAGATTGCTATTAAATCCACATTGATAAAACTGATCTTCATATCTGATATGCTGAGACACAGTGAAAGCTATTGTAATATGACAAAGATACCAGTGATATAAGAGGCTAATTTAAATATGAATACGCTGAAAATAATATTGTGTCTTAATAATATTGTTTGGTCTTTGTCATTAAATCAATGGAGTAATTGTACTTTATTATTGTCCATTCAAAATAGGTTCAATTAGCCATATGAATTGTTTCTGCAGCTAGAGATATAACTAAAAAAAAATTACATCAATTGTATTTAATTTTCACCTCACTATTTAGCTTTGCTTAATCCAGGAACACACTGTACTGTATGGTCCTGCAATTTTTTATTCTGCATTTATAAATGATGTGCTTGTCTAACAGTGCTGAAGTGAACAAATGACTCGTTAAGAAAGTCAAGCACCTACCTAGCTAAAATACCCATATATTTTGCTCAGGAACTGGAGAACCAAAATTGAGCTGAAATATGTCAGACACATATATCATTATTTATTTCTCATAAGCAGCCAATGTATCGACATTTGTATGACAGCAAAACACAGACTAAATAGTAAGTGAGGGTGGTCAAAAATCACATAGTACAGCCTTAACTTTTTAAAGGACAGTATGTGTATTCATGTGAGTAAATTTTAACACTTAATGGATATTTCACCACTGATAATGACATACATACAAGGTCAAGTCATAATAAGTACAACTGTCAATGCTATACTAAGGATTCATTTACCTTGTATGTCAAGCTTAAAATAATATTTCCTTAACTTGTACTTACAACCCAAAGTGAGTCAAGATTAACATGGCTACCTGAACACAGCACTAGCTATTCCTAAAAGCTAAACTTACCAGCACCTTGCTGTCTAAAGAGAAAACAGGCCGACTGTGTGTGCGCCACCTTGTCCGTTTCATGTTTGTCTTACTGCACTTGTATGTCCTCAACAGTGTTTCCACCATTTCTGTTACTTCCACTCCACTGACACTGAACATTTCTTTGCTGCTGTTCTGGAGAGTCATGCCTATTGGGACACAGAAGAGTCAATGACCTGCGACATGATTCTGAGGTTGTGCATGGTAATGATGTTAGATCAACAACAGGGACAAGCAGACATAGTGGCTGAAGTAACTCAACCTCCTGCCAAGCCAAATGCCTTCTTTGGCTGAAGTCTACACCAAAGACATAAATGAGTTATTACATTACAGTTATTGTTCTTGCTTGCTACTGCTGCTGCTTTTCTTATGTTGCAATCATTATTGAGACAGTCCTCCTGTTCATTCTAACCTCCTGTTCAACAACCAATGACATCATTATTTTCAGTGTCAGCACCAATAATTGCATTGAGGAGAAACTCTCAACTTGATCTATACTTTTCTTTCTTTGTGTTGTTGTTAAGTGTTTTATCATAATGTAAGTTATTCACTCCATTTGGAGGTGTGTATTTTGTTATGTGTCTTATTGTATAACTGTACTTGCAAGAATTCAGAATATTTTTGGTGGGGGAGGGATTGCCATTGCTTTCATAATAGTATTGCTTTCATAATTTCGGCTTGTTGTCTTAGAAACTGTTCATCACACTGCATTTGAAGCCTTGGAGCTCATAGTTGCCTAATACTGAAATAGGCTATTTGGTGATTGTGTTTTATTAGGGTGTATTTAGCTTCATGCTGAAGAGACAGTGGGCCATGTTGTGATTGAGAACTCTCCAGGTAATAATAAGAAGGTTAGCCCTGCAATTGTACAATTATTTAAATAGCTCTCTAACTTTAGCTGTCCACATATCCACATATTAATTGTGGTTTATTATCAAGTCTATTGAACTGAGCATCCTCTCTGACCTGATCCGGTCCGACTCACATACCTGCCAACCCAAACCAATGAAATTTCTCAGCTCTCATTTAAATTTTTAATACTGTTGTTAAAACCAAAACACTGGGTGACTGGCCAATGACAACAGACAATGCTTCTGCCTTTGTCACTGTAACTGGTGATCTCACTGGCATGTTTGCAGTCTTCATCAAGATAAATGAATTGAATAATTCATGATGACAAATGAAAGTGTAATATTCATGCAGCAATGTTTTATCAGATTCCTGTTTGGTTCACTTCACCACATGGCCTAATGAGTTATGCATACTGCACAATAGAATATTTAGCTCTTTATTAAGAACATATGTATATCATATCTTCTGATCTTTTTCATTGATTTTCATCAGAGTATTTATTTTGTATAACTAAACCACTGCACATACCAATAAATAGCATAAACGTTTATGAAAAATACATTCAAACTGTTTAACATATATCATGTAACTGTAACAATACATTTGCAAATGAATTTTGGTCTGTTGTCCTTGGCGTTATTCCATCTTTCAAGTGTAAGTCAAATAAAAGTGTATCAAGCCTGTTTCCAGTCTGTGAGGAGAGATAACAGTGCTGCTCACTGGTTTTCACAATGAAGTGTAGGGATTTTCTTGGCAGCTGAACTTCCAGTGAACTGGAACGATTTTGGCACTGGGACACCCTAGAATATGTCTGACTCCCCGGGCGGTTCACTACCTACTGAACTAGTTTGAGACACACCCACATGACTTCTACTGCCCATCACTTCTTGGACTGAAGGCACAGAGGGGATGAATAGAAGAACATAAACTGCTGCCTGACAGCTTAAAGAGTCACTGGCGGTTTCAGACGAGACCTGTGTTTTTCACCTTGCAGCATTTAAAGAGGCGCAACAGCCAATCTGCACATTGCCTCAACTGTCGACCTCAACACCCCCAATCACAGCCATTTTCTCCCGACCCCTGTGTGTGGCATGTTGAAAATTGAGCAAGGGATGGTAGTGACAGTGCTGAGATAAAAGAGAATAGTGAGAGAGGGAGGCAGGGAATAACAGGGAATATTTTAGTTATAGAAAAGAGGGAGTCAGGTGCATGTTGAAAATGGAGAAGATATCAGGGGAAGGGAGCTGTGTTTGCATAGTAATCCAGTAGAGCTGGTAGAACGTGGCTCAGCTCGGAAAATCCTCTGTCTCTTCTGCAGCAGATTGCTGCAGGCCAGGCAAGCTACCAACAAGGCTGTTGGAGATAAAAATGTGAGCGTGTGCACATGTGCCGGCCCATGTTTTATACATACCTAAGTACCCGGTTACTGTGAGTGTATGTGCATGCTTTTTTGTACTGTGTGTGTTTGTGTAAGAGAAGGCATCCAGACAGGAAATTGTTGCTCATATCAGTGGTCGGCCAGTAGCTTTGGTGAAGGAGGAGCGCTAGGGGAGGGAGTGAGGCGATGCACGGCTGCCTTGCTGTCCCCTTAGCCCTGAATTTTGGCAGCCCATCAGAGGCGAACAGATAAGGCCTCACACATGCTTCGTGTTTGGTGAACTGGCAGTATAGGCTGTTCAGAGACAGATGCTTTGGCCCGGTGGGAGGAGTGGACATCGCACTTTCCATCTCGTGTCTTTCTCCATTTCCTTCAGCAGGATGCTGATTTACACTAGAGTAGCAGAATCTAATTTACATGAATAATGCATCTCCCTTTTCCTATCACTACCCCCTCCCTCTATCCTTCTAACAAATACTGCACAGGAAAAGAAATCAAGTTCCAACAACAGCAGTGAGGTTAAGTCACACATGTAGCGCAGGAGTACAAAATGGATGAGCACCAGACTCTCTGCCATTAAAGCTAATGACTTTAATTACTTACTGTTAATGGCAGCAGTACAGTGCCATCCATTTTGTAACAAATGCCAAAATTAGCGCCAAAAAATGTTCCCAACGTTCTGGAACATTCTGTTATATCAAAATTCAACCTTGGTCTCTCGGAAAGAATCAGACCCTTTTTGATTTCATACTGTGCTCTAATGATAATATTCCCATACCAATTATAGTGAGATAAAAATTGTGCTCCGTTCCATTATTCAAAAAGTCAAACTTCCATCTTTAAATGTCACACATTACCTTTCAGAAAGAATTCAGTCCCCTTATGATTTTTTTTGTGCATTTTATGTTGTTAAAACCCAAGTTTAAAATGGAAAATTGATTTTTTTTAATCGCAGATCTTCACAGGATTTCCCACAATGCCAAATTGGATATTTAATTTGCAAAGTAAAAAGAATGAGAAGCTGAAATGTTCTGTGTCAACACACATCCAGTCCCTCTTCTCATCAATGACACTTGAATTTTAATTACTGCCAAGGTGCCATCCAGATTCATTTGAGCAGTGTTCAGTTATAACTTGAAGAAAATCATCGCTAGATATTTGAATATGAGTGTAAACACACCTACAAGGACACATGAATCAAACTCACACTAAGATACAGGACTCATAGCTGTACAGTCCACCAAGTACTGGCAAATTTCTACTTTTTTAAAGTCAAAACATGGTCATTTATGGGCTTAATACAGTAGGACAACACTTCTGAAGGCACTGCATAGTGTTTTCATTTTCTACTGAAGATAACATACAATTAAAATTATATTATAATACTGCAACTATTGGTGTTTTCGCTACAGTAAATAATAATAATAATGGTGTCCTAACTGAAATGGTAGCCTGAATGCAGCTTTAGAAAACATTTTTTACATATACTTTTAAAAAACCCTGACCATAACATCTGGCTTGCTACAAAATACACTTAATTTATGCAGACCAAAAACACAGGCTTGCTATATACTAATAACATGAAACATAACATGGCATCATGAGTGTGAAATCATGAGCAGAAAGTGTAAAAATAAATATACACTATAAATACCAAAAACATGTCTCCCTGGAAACAGAGACTGGTTCAAAAGAGATGGAAGAGATATCAGCAAGAACACATCTGCCAAAACTGACTAAATGGGCAAAATCTGCTGCCCAGGTCATGTGACTACATTTACTTTCACAAATATCAAATACATTGAGTGTGTAAAACGTAATGTTGGGAAGATTGTATTCCACACTTTATGTCAGTAGGTGCTGTCATGATCATCTGGTCATCGCTGTCCTCAAAGACCAAGTATGGACCTGCATTATTAATACATCTGAGCAAAATAAAATGAGAAAAAAATCTAAATTATTCAAGACAGTAAATCCCCATGGAAATACAGGGGAGCTGAAGAGTTGTCAAATTGCATTAGTTATCAACTGATGAGCTTTGGAGGAGACTCTCTATTTGTAAATGTTTGTAATTATGTATGAATAAATCATGAAGCTCTGTATATGTATATAGTGCGGACGCTCTTGCATGGAGCATTATAAGTCCAATATTAGATTTTAGTTTCATAATCAAGAAAAATTATGACATTTTACTGTTTGTATTACGTGGAGTAAAATTGCTTTTACATGCAGAAGTTGTCACGAAAAGAGGAATTGATTATGATATAACACAACACCTTTACATTCACATAATGTATAATAAAATTGTTTGTGCACTGGTGGCACATACAACATTTTGGTCTACAATTATAGAAATGTAGTTTCTGGTAGGTTGGTGGACTGGTTAGCTAATCATTCCAATATATATATTGTGGGTGGGAAGCCTGTGGGGGATTATATCCGTGTTTCTGCACTCTCAATTCCTGTTGTGAAGCTTAGTGAAGCTCCTTGCTGGCAGATGAAATGAAGCAGCTGACAACACTGTGTGTATCAGAGGAGACACACAGTATGTCTGTCTGCAGCTCTCTTCAGTCCAACACTAGAGTAAACGGTGACAATTGGCAGAATACATACGGCATTAGAAGATAAAAATAAAAGATAAAGAAATTCCTTGAATCAACACCTTTTGCACATAATCAGAGAGTCAACATTATAAGCCTTACAATTATTTTTGTGTATATTTGCTTTTGTAACAGCGAGTCAACATTATAAGCTTTACAGTCAATTTTATGCGGTATTTGCTCACAGAGAATTGAATAGAAGAATATAAAAGCTGAAATTGTTCGTTATCACAGCTTCAGTGTCCCATCACAAATCTGTGGGCCTTGCAGTTAATAGAGCAGAGACAGTATCTGAGCCGTCCGTTCACATATTGGTTCCACCTTTAGTCACAGTATGTTTTTCTGCTCTGTCTTTTTCTCAGTGTGTTACAACCATCTGGACAGTTTCATGATCAGAATATCTGAAGAGAACACAGCAGACCTGACCTTTAGGTGCAGATCAAACATGGTGCAATGTTTTATTGCTACCTGAAAAAACACCACCATATATATGTATATATATATATATATATATATGTATTATAATTGTTAATAATTCTAATTGCCAGCTATGCTTTTCTCCTTTAACAAGTGATAAGGCTGAGATGATTGTTTTGGTCTGGCTATTTTACGCTTAACAAACACTACTTACCTATGCAAACATGCCTGTGGTGTTAAAACAACTAAATTAAAAACTATTGACATCTCTTATGCCCTGTGTCAAACACTATGAAGAGAAACACTTACTTGTATGGATTCAAAATTGATTTTGTTCTTGTTTTCAAGGTATAAATACACCCATCTTTACGTCCACCTGTGCGGATATATGCAAAGGAACTGAGATAACGTTAGACTGAGAATTTAATTATTTTGTCTATTATTAGGTTTCAAATTTAAATGGTAACAATTATTGTAATGTATTTTCACAACATTTTGATTGCCATTAGGCTTCAGTTTCCTGTCTGTTTTTGAACAAATAATTTGTTCTCATTGTACAAAAATAGCATTTTTATTCCCCACATTTCATTTTGGAATATAGTAACTTTTTGGTGACTCATAGACTCTGATAAATAGTCACAAATTAGTAGCTATTATTGGACGTATTTATGTACAATGGAGGAATTCAGTTCATTTCAGCTTTGCAAACTCAAAAATGTTTGTATAGGATTTAATCACCTAGATAAATGCTGCTGTATCTCAGTGGAGCAGAGAAAATTGATTAGCTGCAGAAGAAATGTCAAGAGTTGAACTGGATGTTGACTGATGAAAACGTCCTTGACATTATTCTGATCCCTGTATTATTTCCTACAAAGTAGCCTCCAACCTATTTAAATCAGGGGGCTAATTTGGGCCAACGTCAGTTTTACTGCCCTGTCATTGTTTGTGGATCAGCCAGCAGTTATTGCTGTCTCTGTGACACTTCATTACTGCCTAATTAGTATTCAGGATTAATTGGCCATCTTGTTAACTGTAACCTCTAAATATTATGATAAAGCTGCTGAGCAATTAAAATGAGGTGGGTTAGAGGCTGTACAGCTACAACAGAGAGAGTGAACTGCAGTATGTCCTCACTGGAGGAGTAGGGTGGTGGATTTATCAGGTCCAAACTAGAACATCAACTATTATCTTCTGCACAGTATTGGATCCATTGAGTTGTCCAAAAATTTAACAGTTCAGGCTAGTTAGTTGTCATGTCAAATAGAATTTGACTGCTTGGAATAATAATGTGTGTCCGATATGTTTTCTTTCACAAACATGCATCATTTCCCATTAAAATCCTTAAAAAGACATCTACTCCTTCTACCTCATTAAAAATTCCATAATCTATGATGATGCAAATTTTGCCATTATGCCGGTTTTACTGCTGGGTACAAGATGTCTACTGCTTCACTATAAAGATTTACTTCCAAACTATTAATGTAATATGAAAGATCATGCTTGTAGGCCCTGCCCCTTTAAAATCAGATTTTCATAAGGACAGAGCAACTTTCCACTTTCACCGGATGAATGTGAAAATCTACGTCTAGTGTCAAATTCTGCATAGGAACACGAATAAAAACATATTTTGAGTGGAGGGGAACTACCCCCTTCTACTACTACTACAACCTTTATAAGTATTTTGTTTTTGAGGACTTGTTGGCTACAACAGATGCCTTCTGGAAAGGAGTGAGCTACTAATGTCTGAAAGCAGTGTTTTAAGCCTTGGGTTGTTTATACTCAAAGAATAGTTGACTTCTGCAGAATTTACTTATCAAATTTTAAGTATTTCAGATGTTTATATTATTTATGCTTGTGTACTATTTATGCCTCCGAACACCAGGAGAGGATTCTGACCTCTTGTTTTTGGCACTGTTCACTGTGACCCAGATCTTAGAAGATAGAAGTTGATTAATCTCAGTGTGCAGAAGAGGCAATTTCGATGTTTACTGATTATATGTGATTTAGACTGTGTTTTTCCATTTATTTATTTATTTGAAAGAACGGCTAGAAATGAATTTGCTAAAACATTTAATCTTCCTCTGTGCATGCAGTTCAAAACAGACAGGTGCTTGCATCTTGCCACTTGTCACAGTTTCTCTGAAGCTCTAAATCCAACCGGTGAAGGTCAGATTTACGAGTCTGATTTGGATAACAAGAGGCAGTCGGTCAGTAAATCAGGTCAATGGACATAATCCAATATAATCCACTCTAATCTCACAGAGTACTCATGGGAGGAGATTACCTTAGTGATTCATTTTAATTGCTATGTTAAAATCCCGATTTGGCTGCATATGATGTATAAAACTAAAATTAAGGGACTGGGATATGTCCTGAAATTACAGTGACAGTTGTCTGTGTTTGGTAATTTAAAAAAAAAAGGTTTCCCTTAAACAAAATGCCCTAAATAAAAAATCTAACCATTCTGGACCAAATACGACAATTAGTGTGCTTTATTTGCTATTTACAGACTGGTTTTACTGCTTTACTCTCTTTCCATTTAAACATGCACAATGACAAGTTAAACCACCAACTGGGAGCAATTCTATCGGAATGAAACCAAAACAACCCATTAATCCCCAACAGAAAATACCCACTAATCTTACCAAACATACGGCTAAACAAAAGGATTCAGACCACAAGACACCACTGCACTCTGTGAACACCACGGCCAGAGGCCTGCATAATTCACAGAAACACAGAGTTAGTAGTAGAAAGTACAAAAACGATAAAGTATTTCTCTCTTGGTAGCTTATAGCCCACAACAAATATTGTTAATATGAAAATCCTAATAGAAAAAACATTCTCTTCTGTGACTTAATACTAAAACAAAATACTTGCAGGGTTTCTGTTGCAGAGATTGCAACAATAAATCTGTAAATGACTAACTAAATAAAAACTTTGACGTGGGTTTACTGGGTGGATCAAGAGAAGGTATGAAAGGCCTATTCTCCCAGGTGTTATTTATCTCTTGCTGGGTGACTGTACAACTTCTGCCTGATTTCACAATTCCTCAGTAGACGTTTTGTACTCTAAACACTCACAGTCACCCATCCAGGCTTGCTATACACCACCAACTCAACACATCTTATTCATTTCTTACTTCAATAAATTTAATTGGCATTTATAATCTTTGTGCGTGTCAACTCTCTCAATTGGTACAAACCTGAGCCAAGTTTGTATCACAACAGCAATATGGCATGAGGTCTTGCACACAGAGTCTGACTCCTTCTACTGGGAATCAAGCCTGCTTCATTATAATTTACTTGGCATTATGTTTGGCAGAATATTACAAGAATCAAGAATAGAAGATCAATCTGCCTGTCACTCATTACTTCCCACTCTGCAACCCAGTGTCCATAAGAAAAAATCATTATTGCACAAATCTGGAAACTAAATGTCCAATGCCAATGTTTTTTTTGGGCCTCTTTTCAATAATGTACAATAGTTTTATGTCACATTGCACATTATATATTCTAGAGTATAGTTTCAGGGCATAGCAGGATATAAGGATATACAAAATTATATATAAGTGATTATTATGGACTAATAGGTAAAACACAATGGGCTTTTCTTTACAGGTCATATGATAAAAAAATAAGAAACATGACTGCATGAGCTGGGATATGTGCTCATGCTGTCAGGCAAAAAGCATGTTAATTCTCATTTTCCATTTATGTTGAGCAATCATTTAAAATTATTTTAAAATAAATGCTGGAGTATTTAAGCATACTAAGGTGGTCCACCATATAAAATGTAATAGTCTTTTAATGTGTTTCTCTGTTGTAGTTGAAGAAGTGTAGCCGTATTGCACATGAGGTGCAAGAACCAGCCAGTGACTAAACAGCAATCATTTTTATCTTTCGACGTTGGGGCACAGTTGGACATGGTAGGGTGTCCTACTGTGACCTACGTATATGGCGAATTGATGAATGCATTCCTCTTGAGATGGAGAGGGATGATGAGAATGGTGGGTGGAAAGAACTCCAGAGGAGTCACGCCACATCAGTCATCTGGGAATGGATGCAGTGCCACAGGTCCTCCAATGCTTCAATTCATTGCTAGATGGCCAAAATGTATTGTGAGGGCAGACAACTGAATAACTGTGTCTCACATCAACAGGCAGCAGGCATACTTAATTTTCTTCTTTTTCAGCCTTGGAGAATCTTCACTCTCTCAAAGTTGTCCACATTCCTAGTGTTTTAGAGAGTCAAGTTTCAGGTCACCTCTGCGATTGGCTGGTTGCTATTTTTAGGTTTGACCACTGAATGGCATATCAGTGAATGTTGGTTTGTCCTTCTCTGGGGTGCAGACTGCATAGGCTCAGTCCATATTTGGAAACAGGGTCATATGTACACCCTGTCATGTTCCACTGTAACATGTGTGCATCTTGTTAATTTTGAGGAGAGGTCAGTGTTCACCTACCCTCTTTTATGAAACAGCTTCAGCAGGTAGTGGGGCTACAAAGGCTGACTGTTTCCCCATCTGCCCCACAGTGGGATCTTTCTGCTGTGCCTGGGGTGCTCTCCCATGAGCCATATGCACCCAGTGAAATTTCCATGAGGTTACTGGCGCTAGCTTCAGTGAAGCATGTTAGTAATCTATATTCTCTGTTGGTCCACCTGTGCTGTTTTCTTTCATGAGGGCTTGCAGCACCGATATGTTTCAAACAAATCTGTCATGTATACCCAAGTACCCCACAGGTCCAGAATGGGGCAGCTCTATGCATCCCCTCTCTTACTTATGCTACAGAAAGGCAAGGTGAAGAGCATTGTCTGTGTAATTTGCTGCCATATATGGAATGTGATTTTTACTGGTTAAAGGCTATAAAAATTGCCAGTTCTTTATAAAGTAAACTTGGTCTACTGTAGCGGACACAGGCTGTCTGAGGGGCATGGCTGAAAAAAATTAAAAGGGCACCAGCTGCGTGAGGCACAAGCACACAGAAAGTCATGATAAATTTATGGTGAAACAAGAAGAACCACATGGGCTCAAAACACAAGGAAAAGTATTCAACATTTTCAATACTTATTGCTATGATAGTATATTCATACAGTGCACCTACACACTATTGATTTCTGGGTAGTTTTTCTCACTTGCCAACCAATGTCGGGAAGGGCATCAGTTATGAGTACACTCTTACTTCAGATTATTTGAATAGATGTTGAAAATGGATTCACCTGAAGAGGTGATTATAACTTGATGAGTCATTTAGTCCCACACTCCAACGTTCCAGCTTTCAGTCGCACAAAATCAACAGAAGTCCCAATGCCAAAAGCTCATTTTAATTAGTCAATCTGAGTTCATTACCTCAGAAACGTGTCCCATTTCTCTCAGGGCGACAAGGTTACCATATGAACGCTCATCCTAATGTCTCTCTCCCCACCTGAGTGATTTTGCAGTATGAACCACTGTCCCCCACGGGTGCTAAGGTACGTGTGGTGCAAAATGGAGACCTAATTGGAAATGATCGCTGACAGCAGCTTGAGCCACAGGGTCCCTTAATGATCCAGGCAGCATTTGGATCAGAGTGAGCCCCCTCACTACCTGTGAAAGGCATTTAGAGCGGATGACAGCAGCGCAAGCCCTGTTGAGGGACTGAGGGGTTACAGCTATGTTGTGCTCAAAGTGTTAGGAGAAAAAGATAGAAGGAAAAGGAAAAGCAGAAGCAAGGGGAGCCTCTTTGAAAGATAAAAGTATACTGGAAATTGAACTGGTGGTGTGGCTCAGATGTTGCCCAGTTTTAAAGTAGGATCTTCCTCTAATATCATGAGACAAATGTGTTTATGTGTTGGTAACAACTTTTTGAAGTGCCATTTTTAGGTTTAAATAATCAGATACTAATCTTATTTGTTGACGTTTGACTGACAATAGGCAAACTCTGGGCTATACAAATCTTTTTCTTTTCTTTTTTACATGTTGCCATTCTGACAGGACAGTGGAGAGAGACAGGAAAGGCAGAGGAACAAGAGGGGATAACATGTAGCAAATGGCCTTGGGCTGGACTCGAACTAAGCCGCTGCAGTAAGAACTCAGATACTAGGCCACAAGGTGGGCTAGAGGTAGTTCTTTGTCTGTGTCAGTCCATCATATAATCTTTATTCAACACATTTCAAAGGCCACTGTAAACATATTGTGCTGTCAAAGAAAATAAAACTTGCCATTTTCCACAGGAAACTTGTTCCATTTCTGGCCAAATCTACCTGCAACCAAAGGTTAGTGTAATTATTGTCTATGCTTGGCAGTATGTGTGACAGCTGTAGTTATATCAGAATGGAAAGTATGCCCATTTCATCTGGGAGGGAAATTCAGAAGGATCCTCCACTGTGTATAGCACCAGCAAATATGTTAATAAAAGATTACTCGTGTGAAAACCTCAGTAATTATCTTTGTCAAATGTGGGTCTGTTCCTCTCCCTAGAAAAGGAGAAAAAAAAAAGTGTTTGAATTGTTGACACAACAAATGGTCCTTGAAATACAGGAAATCTTATTTTTTCTACTATATCACAAAACAGAAGTAAGTGAAGGCCATGCGGAACAGTGTTTCCGTTCTGACAATAGTCAAACTGTTGAAAATGGGGAAGTTGCTGAGAAGTGTGTGAATCTCTCGCTGCTACAGTTTAAAAATGATTTTGTGTCAAAAGTGTGTCACCGTAGAGACACTAACCTTTAGATAACACTTTTTCTTTCTTATATCTACAATAGAGACAAAGTAAGGCTTTTCTAGCCATTTTAACTTATTGTCAATAGACTGAGAAAGACCTTGTTAAGTGAAATCTTGACCCAGGTCTTTAATATTGCTGTACATGTGCAACAGATTTTGACAGATAAGCACTGGGGGCCAAATCCCTGAAGGGGGGGCTTGTCCAAGCAGTGTCATTTCCTCAACGCCTCAGGTCTTAGGATGCTAGAGCTTCAAAATGTCCTCCCATCTAGGGCCAGGCGTAATCGAATAGTGCAGAGTCAATACAGCCATCCATCATCTGAAGTTAACTGACAAGGTGACACTTTAATGAAATGATTGAATGTTCCTCTTGGCTCTTTAGTTGTTGAATGATGATGAGTGACGTTCTGATGGCACATTTTCATCATCATGAAGCTGAAGTTTGAAACATTGTGTCTTCTTATAATGCTGTACAAAAACTTTAAATACCGTTAAAGGACCAGTGTGTAGGATTTAGTGGCATCTAGCGGAGAATTTTCAGATAACAACTAACTGAACACCGCTGGCATCTGTATTTGACAACCTGGGAATGACAATGAGCTGTGAGGTGTATAGGAGGAGCTATGGTGGCCACAAAACTCCCAAAACTGCAAACGTCCCTACAGCCAGTGTTTGGTTTGTCCATTCTGGGCTACTGTAGAGACATTGCAGTTCAATGCAGGACTCCATGGAAAGCAACCCACAGCGTCTGTAGATAAAAAGGGCTCATTCTTAAAAACAACAACATATATAACATATATATAACATAACAAAATATTCAGGTGATTATACACAAATGAAAACATATCTATTATATCCATTTCTGCCAATATAGATCCTTCGAAATGTTACACACTGGACATTTAATGTCAATATGAAAATAAAGAATCAAAGATTTCTAACATCTGGTATTAAGCTATGACAGTGAGTTAAAAAAGTTTATGTGGTAAACTGTATGTAAGTTTGACTTGTTTATATTAGTTGAAAAGCATTTCCAACCACCATCAAACTGTCATTCAGCAAAGGTCAGAGCAGCAACACATAAGAAGTGTGAATGGCAGACTTTTTTACTTAACTGTTGATAAATATTATGAATCGAGTTAAGAAATATCACCCATGTCTGCTGCAACATGCATGATTAATCCAGGATGGTCAGGGGAACCTTCTACATTGCTTTGGCAATCCAGAAAGACATCCTTACCGTTAAGCAAAGTGTACACCATCAAGCTTGACACCTGACACAAGAGTTACATGTGCCCTGTTTGGTCATTGCTAGCTAATACGTTCCACCATCTTTTCACAGCTTTATTTTAATATCACAAAGCACCTTACACTCTTGTTCCACTGTGTGCAATTACAAGATTCCCTTGCTGCTCAGCCTGAGATAGCATATTAGATACAAAGGGCAACAGCCCTGTTATGGAGTGAGTCTTGGTGTATTACAAGAAACGCATTCACTGCAAAGGTTATTTATATCTATTTTGGTATCTGTTCTCCGTCTTGTCATTTTAGTTCTTTCTAGGTAGAATCTGTGTCATGTACAGCACTTTATATCAATACATACAGTACATTTTTCCGCTTGGAATATGGTCCAGTCCAGAATAGAACTGCAGCTAGGGAATGGGTTAGTGTTGTTACGTGTTATTTTAATGTCTTGAATCAAACCAATTAAGCCAAGCAGGTTAAACAGATGGAAGTGCTAAATCATCTGCTGCAAAATGGGGCACATATTACCCTCTTCCAGGAGTTTAATAAAGTTTCACATTGCTATATTAAAGAGAAATGGGTCATGTATGCTTCAGGGGAAGTCTACAGAGGTTTTGGTTTTAATAAATTAATTAGTTCTCATGATGCTACTGACCCCAGTGTACCAAACTGTGGCTGTAGCTTTGTGATATGCCTGTAATTCTGACGTTTTCTGATGTTTATGAATTCTTGGAAGGGGCAATAATAGGTTATTGTTAGGTTAGTTGAGATAACTGCAGTGATGCCAGGGAATGTGTTGTGCAAAATATATATTAAAAAAAATATATGTTTCTATTTAATTATTTTGATGGACTTTGAATGATATTTGTCTAGCTTTAGTCCTCTCTGTTAATTTATAAGCTTTTTTTTTTCTTTTTTTCTTTTTTCGATTATGTTGGTCATGTTTTCCATCTGATGGTAGGTAACACTATTGACTGGCTGGTGTTTTGTAATCATGGTAGATCGATAGTGCTGGGAGCCCATGCTAAGTTCCCCTGCAGAAGCAATAAAGTGTACATCCAATCAATCACATCATGCACGTTACAAAACAACATGGCAGTTCCTGAAACTGATTTGTTCAACATCTAACACACACAATCATAAATGGATATAGATTCCACTTGTAATTTGCATAAAAATAAATGCAGACTTTCTTAATTCACATGTATATTTAATATGATAAACTCATTCTGAATCAGTGACTAAAAATGCACTTATAAGCAGCATCAATCTGCTCAAGATGAATTTAAATCACACTCTTTTTTGTGAGTGATTAAAAGAATGTATTATCTGCAGCCATCTGCTCAAATATGGCATTTGAAAAAAATATTTTTTTTGATATCATATTTATCTACACAGTAGAATTACACGAAATCATGTGCAATATTTAATAGTTAGAAAGAAATATAAGCAGCAATTACTGAAGTCATATTTATTGTTTTAAGTTTTCATGATGTTACATAATTCTACATGGCAGCTTTTTGAATTTGACACATACTAATACAGCAGTACAAGTATTAAACCTTGGATCAGTTAGTGAGGTAGTGATGGTAGTGGTGAATCCAGTCACATGCATTTGCCTCAAAAGCAGCTGATCTCAAATAAGAGAGTATTCTACTGTATCAAGTGCTTTAGACAAATCAATAAACACAAAACAGAAACAGCAAGGCAATTCCCCTTCCTATCCGGGGAACAGAGTATGCCATTTAATAGATAAATGAGTAGTGTGCAGAATCATTTTTCATCTTAGGTACAAGCACACAGTCAGTAGTTTAGTGTCAGTAATCAATAAACAATGCATTTATCCAAAATGTACTGAATGTGTCAGATTTTATTGGAACAGACATCCAGGCGGTGCATTTTATTGAGCGTGGACTCAGAGGGTTTTTACACCAAAACTACCTCTGTCTCTGTCTTACTATGCTTCTAACAGTATACAGCACTCAAAACTCAATTTGTTAAATGTAAATGTTAAGCTGTAAAGTCTTGGCCATGGAACTGGAATCTATCTGGCCATCTGTCATCTCCCAAAACTGAATGGCTATACAAATACTCTGCCAATAATATGGCTTGATGGAGCGATGACCTTTAAATTTGAAAAGTTGGGAAATTACTTTATTTTCTATAAGCTTAAAAAACACTAAACACCTGGCAACAACCTTACAAGATGAAAGTAGTTTTTTTTTCCCTCTTTTTTTTTAATGCCAGTTAAATGTCATAGATGATCTCTACATTACTGGTTTATCATAGTTTAGATTCCAAAGAACAGTACTCTTCAGCTCTGCCCTTGAAAAAGCATTGCTACTAATCGGTTCTTTTAGAAAATAAACTTCAAGGTTATTTCTAAAACATACTTGTTTTAACCACCAAGTTGAGAGCTAATTCTAGAGTCCATTGGTTATCAGAAGGTGCCTTGAATGGTTTATTACACAGATCTGAACCTCTCGAGAGTGTGGTTTTGCTAAATTTCTGGAGCCAGCAGGCCAGTAATCCTCTGGGTGCTGCAGTGTTGGGTTTGATTAGAGAGGTCACCTTCAGCTCAGATGAGAATAACTATAAAGGACTCTTCCTGTAACCTGCCTCATTAACAGTATTAATTCCCTTTGCCACTCTAAAATTGGGGTGAGTAGTTCTCTAAGGGTCTGGAAATAGTTCAGACAGCAATTTGTTTTCTTGTTAGGCTTCAGAAGCAGAGAAGTCTTTCCTCTTTGTCTGACTGGAGCTTTTTCCTCACCATTGCACTTCGAGGTGTTTATGTCTTTGAATATAGAAAAACAGAATGAATGAATGTCATTGTTTTTGTAACTTAATTGGCAAGAAACTTTACTTTGATGATACTTTCACTCGTCATTCTTCGTGGATTAAGAATAACATTCATTATGCATACTTGTACAAACAGATGTATACTGATGAGCTATACCAAATTTCCTAAAATGTGGGAGCCCTACATTTGCATATACTGTGGAGAGAACTTAGTGGATAATCATGAACAAATTTACAGTGGAAGGCTTATCTGCTAAATAAGATATGGTGTGTGGGTGTGTAGTGGATGATTTTTTTTTCCTACACAAACTGAAAAACAATCTAATTCCCTTTTCTACCTGACTGAAACAATAAGCTGAATAAAACTGAACCGCACAGTACAAGCTACACTTCACATGACGTTCAAGGGTGATTCCGGTATTTTTCAACCATATTTTCCCATGCTTTTGTGTCAAAGTGACATATGGGGACAACACAGAGAGCACTGCAGTCAATCAGGCTGTAACGTAATCCTTATGGTAAATTGAGCACCGTCAAAGTTCGTCCATTAAAAGTTTTTGTTTTTGCAACTGACCAGCTCATACGTACTGTAACAACCTGGAAAGGATCCTTCAGAGAAGGTAAAGGTTTCCGCTTGATCTAGTCAGTGAAATCTCCCCTGTGGAGACAACACAGCACCCACAAGAACACCACCTGTACTTACTCTCTCCTTGTCTGCTTTTCAATTTGTAGTCTTATGCGTATTCGGCTCAAGTAAATACAGCGGTCATTGAATTCAAAGGCCAAATCCACAAAATATTCAGCCACTAAACTACGCTTTCTGTACTCCAACACAACAACCTCTTCCTGCATTACTACGCTCGCATTTCCACTGTTTTCTGCAACAGGTCACCTTACGTCAAGTGAAATGAACAGAAAACGTGTAATTTCCCTGTATGGTCAAGTCTAAGCAATCTAAGCCGGTCAATAGCAAAAATGGCAATGGCTGGGCATCACTAATTACTGTATAACTCTATTCATAAGTTATGCGGTGAACATTTCTGATTTCTCACTGTCAAAGTATTTGTGTGGCACTGTATGTGTATACAGCAATGTAATGTAAAAGCCTTTTCTTTTTGTCTCTTTTTAAGATTTCACCTTCACACAATACACCTCCTGTTTTGTTTCTGAGAAAAATAACTTTACTTTAACATGAGCAAAGTAGACCTGAAAAGCCATTTCAATTACTGAGTTTTCTCCAGTGAATGCCATGGCTTTTAAAATGAAAAACAGCAAAGTAAAGACTAATTGAGGCAATATTCTGCCAAAAAAATAAATACAACCTCTAATCTTCAAGATAGATATTTGAATATGTCTCAGTGTTTCTGATGGTGAATAAATATCACACTTTGTTTATCTGCTCGGCAGATCAGATAACACAGTAGGAGTGTATAGTATAGTTCTACTCTGGATTTGTTTACATGTGGGATGCAAGGAGCTGGATCATTTGCTGAGATACAAGGCAACAGTTAATTAGAAGAATCTTATGAAATTACCTCAAATTGACCTTCAGCTAAGAAAGAGAGGTTGGTTGGAGCCGTGCCACCGAAGCTGGCCAGAGTCACGCCTGGTGTCTGATTGTTCCTTGGAGATTTGGTCTGTTGACTCATTTGACTTTGTTTTGTTTTGCTTCTGCTCAGAATAGCTGAACAAATTGTTGTAATGTCATTGTGAGGTGATGTAGCTGTGCTGGATGAATCGCTCTATCCATCCTCTATCACAGTCCTCCAGAGTGCCGCGTGATGGCACAAACTTCCAATAACAAGTATTCTAAATGACGATGTGAGGGAACAGCTGAACCATCTGAGACTGCAGGGTCAAATAGAAATAGAAGAAATATTCCTAAAAAAGGTCAGTCACTATTGTTGAGAGCAAGCCTCCAGAGCTTGACTCAGACCTCAGTGTTCAATAAAGATTTATTTGACCCTGGACTCACATAGGACTCAATATAGGTTAGATTATGCATTCAGTTATACACTGAAACTCCTATTTAGGACTAGATGAAATAAAACCAAATGCCTAAAAAGTTTTACTTTCAGCGTAAGGTATGTTTTACTTTTTGATTAAACTTGAAAGAAAAATAGCTTCGCATACAATTAGTCTTTTACAGTACTTTGAATTACTCATCGTACACTTACATTTACATTAGTTGGTCAGATAGGTAGGTGATACTTATAAAAATTCCTTGTGCTTCCAAGCTTAAAGTAGTAGTGGGTAACTTTCATAAAAAATAAAGCCTTTCTGTTGCCTATTTCTATCTTTGTCGAACTCTGATTGGTTGTTTTCTTTCAACTGCCACAGATTCATGTAAATACCATTATGAGCACTAGGAGGAACTTGATTTATACCTTTTAAACAGATTGTCTGTCTCATGTACTACTTTCAGAATATAGTGACAGTTTCAGCAAATATGACACATTTTTCAATATTTTATATAAAAGTTACCTACTGCAGCTTTAAATCAGATATTCACAATTATTTTGGCTGTAAAAAAAATAAGCTTTTTACTATGTGTATTTACATAATGGTTTTACCGAGTTTGATTGATCCCCTATGGACCTGCTTATCAATTTTCACAATTACATGGTTCCAATCTGTGGTACAGGCAGGAAACATGAAGATTAATGTATGGGAGGGTAAGAACATGTTCACTACAACAGGAAGCCTGTAATCCATAAACCAATAAATAAACCACTAAAAAGTATGGCATCAAGCTAGGTTTGATTGGTTTGCTAAATTCATGCATTCTTTTTGTATATTTTCTTGCTAAATATATGAATGAGAATGGCTTTCATTCTGGTAATTTAGTCTATAGTCTGGTAGAGGTTTTCCCCAAAATTTGGCAAAGTAAATGCCTTTTCTAAACCTGTGTGGATCAACAAACTAGTCCACTTGGTCTGAAATTGTTTTCAGTAAGAGAGGTGTGCCATCAGAAAGTAAATTCTACTTCCACAGATAGAAAATGAATATGTGTTTATCATGAGTAGCACATTAAGTCAAACATTTTGTTATTAAGCATACGGCATCCACACATTATTATATATTAAGAAAAAACGTCAAATGCATTCAAATGTATTTGGACATGAAGGGAGAGGGAGAAACAAAGGCAGATGAGAATTGACAAAGTGTCACATGACATGTTTGCTCAGCTCCCTTCTCCCCCATGTAACATTGATTGTGATTGGCTTTTGTATAGTGCTCCATGTTGTTCATTTGTAAAAACTCTGCTGTCCTGGTTGTTTCTTTTTCAGATAGGTCACCCTAGGAGGTTGGATCAATGACCTCCTTGGGACTTCTCCTTTACAAACACTCTAAATGAGCAGTGCAAGTAAATAAGTAAGCGCCTCTGTGTGACATGCAGTTGTGCTCTTGTCCTTAAAGGTCTGGCCAGTTGGCCTGAAGAGACGTGAGACTGAGGAGGCTGATCAGACCTTGAGAAGATCCACAGTGACAGCACATCAGTGCCAGCCTCTTCACTGACATCCCCCCTCATTACCACACTGTCACTCTCTAAATGTGCAGACATGCATGCAAGTAAACACACACAGGCACACCCACACACACACACATGCATGCACCCAATAAAATGCACATACGCACACTTAGTGAGCAGTCTTTATGGAGATTGATTATGTAGGGCAGCCTCCTTTACTGTGTACGGTGGTGACATTGACACATGGTAAGAGAGGAGATTCATTTCCTCGTAGGGTTGGTTTAGGGTTTATTTTAGGCCCAGGAGTTTCATGGACCAGATCAGCTCAGTGCCAACTCCTGAAGTGGGTGAATGTATGGATGTGGGGGTTTAGCCAGTATGTATGTGTTTAATATCACACCCCTTCTTCTTAGACCTATACTCTTTCCAGTAATAGTTTACTCAATGTCTGTTTTTTACGATTATTAAATGATCCATAAGTCTATCTTGTAACTTGCCTTGTCATCAAGTACTGTTTTAAATTGAGATTGTCTTGGTACAAGTATTGCGTACTGTAGATTCCTAGTGGTTACAGATTACAGGAAAACTTGAATTGAACTTCTCTGTAAATACAGGAACTGCTATCAGAGCATTATGTTTTGTGGTGCAAATTCACCCAAATGTAAAGAAATGTAGGTAAGAAAAAAGGACTCAAAAAATAGGATGAAGGATCCTTTGAAAACTAGCTTTTTTTGCTTTACCTTATCAGTACAATTTTTGACAGTATTTAGGCATAACATGTCTTACATAACTAATATCCCTGCAACACAAACATTGCCATCTATCAATTCATGATGTAGAACACCTAAAGAAAAACCCAAAGAATTTCAAGTTGCACACCAAAACATGTAGTGACTATCTTCTAAGCTTGTAAATAAATGAATAAATGAAAAACAAGTGCTCAAAGGGTTAATATAATAAAACCCTCATTAGGTCCTGTCCCGTCAACACAAAACTTTCCTGATATTCATTAAACTTGAATTTGTTGCCATGTTGGCTTTGCTCTTTTAATTAGCATCAGAAAATGATCAAGTAAACTGCTCAAACACAGATGTTGTTCATGTAAGAGCAAACTGCTGACTGGGCGAACCAATTAACATCAACCTGTTAATTATATGTCGGAAACGTGAGGGTGGAGTTGGTGAGCTCTTTCTATAGCTCATCCACCAGTGTTAGCTAAGTCAAAATTATTGATTCTATTAAGACTAAAACAAGAGTAATGAACTGACATGTTATGGTATTTGTTTAATCACAGCTATTTAAGGATGCAGGAGAACTGTAGAGGGATTGTTATTGTCTTAAATGCTTTTTTTAGGTTTCACTGTGGGAGCTTGCTTTAGCTCTGTGTGGGTGGTGGATAGTAAGAGTGTGTGTTTGAGAGCAGTGCTTCTGGCAAACTGCAGGCATAAAAAGCTCTACAGTGGAGTGACAAATACTGAAAACAGTCAATCCTCATGATGGAAAAAAACATTGGAAAATAAGGCTCAACAGTGAAAACAATCTGAATTACCCTTCCTAGAACTCCAATCTCTCTTTGTGACCTTTATTCTAAAGCATTGTAGGATTGTTGATGACAGTTCTTACTCTCTCCTATTCCCTCTACATCACTTTGAAACTGTTCAAGAATAATAAAAATCACACTAGTGGATGTGGTAGTTATAAGTAAAATATGTGTTTTTGCAGGTCCAAACAGCAGTGCACCTCTAATAGCATTGTGCTCAGCTGTCCTCAGGGATCCTCCTGTTCTGCCTCATCAATAATGTGCCCATACAGGCTGACTCCCAAAACAACACCAACAAATTAGAAACTCACAAAGCACAGCATAGATCATTAATGACTTGGCACAGTTAGTGTAGTGTGGAACATCACTCTGGCCATATTATAACCATCTGGCACTAAATAAGGTAATAGTTTATATTTATTTAAAGCAGCTACAAGGTACTTTCATTTTGTGTTTATTCGGGCCGCCCCTGTGGACATAACTGGTAGTGTTTCCACCTCAGTGTTTGGTCGGATAAATCCAACCCAGTGGCATGCATTAAGAATAATAATACAGAAATAGCCTATCTTATCCCTGATGGTTTGTTTGTTATAATAGGTCATATGGTTATCAGTATTAAATTGAGACTGTGACATAACCAGTCAAAAAATCCTTGTAGTACGTTAAAAGAATATGTTTTTTATTAGCTGTCAAATACAAAGTGCCAGTGCTCACTTCACTAAATGTGGTGGAGCCAGAAATGCATCAAAGTTCCACACAGACACAGCACAGTACAGTGGCACTTTTCTGCTCAATGAGTAGTGATTTGCCCTTTAACCTGAGACAGACTGGGCTGGTCTCCAGCTTGGATGTGCCACGTGTTGGAGCAGCCAAAAACAGAACATTCATTGGCACAGATTGATATTATCAAAATGATTTATGAAAGAATGAGATCACAGACGTGACAACAAAAAAATATTAGTGAAACACGTTAACATTACTGTTTATTTAGATAACTCTTGGCAGCATGTACAATAAAGAAATAGTTTGCATATAATGTCCATCCAAAATATATTCATACCAGTTTTAAGATTGAGATGAATAACAAACAAGCCCATAACTTGCAAGCAAAGGTAAGAAACAGAATAAAACAAACAAACATAAAAAGTATGTGTACAGTGTGTATTAAACTATAACTTAATTTCTCCATTCAAAGTAAAACATAGGCAATGAAAAAATAGACCTTTTTTACAGCAGTCATCCCACAGCAAGAGTGTATCCAATAACATAATGGCTGTGATCCACTTAGGATAAATAATCATTTATCATTTATGTTATTAATTCCATCTGTGCTTTTCCTGCTAGGGCAAGTCAGAGGGGCCACTGTGCAAAAGGTCTTTCAAAGCACAAATGCTTTTTCCTAACAACAGTCATTATTGATTGCCTTTTACTATGAAGGTGATTCTGAGCTAAATTTAACCAAGTACTTTTAGCAGCCTAAACCTGAAACAAACTACTATGTGTCTTCACACTACTGATGGGGGCAACAGTAAAGTTCACATGAGTTTACATTTTTGGAAAAACTAGGAAATGGACATTATGTTGATTTGGAATTCTCTGGGATGACATAGTTGCCATATTTAGATATGATGATTTGTTGAGCATTATATGTAGAATATAAGCTTGTCACTAAGGAGACAGCTGCTCACGCTGGGACAGCCCAGGAAAAGGTAAGACTAATACACTAAACACACTACAGAAAAAATAAAATGCATTTCAGCTAAGCTCAAACTGAAAACTGAAAGTTTAAAAAGGTTTTATGATAAATAAACTAAATAGTTATCAGCACTGTAATTTGTGAAATCCTAGTTGAAAAGTTTGAAACTGAAAACAACAAAGTAAGAGCCAGAAAGGGACTGAGAAAAGACACTCACAGGGAAAAAAACGTGTAGGGACAAAAAAGCTTTACACAACCCATAAATCTAACACTCAGAATGTATAATGGATAGTAGCACACGGAAAAAGGGAAAGAGTTGCAAAAACCATAAAGATGAGTGCAAGAGCATTCCCAGTCGGCTATACAAAAGAGCACTACAGTAGATGGCTATCTTGAGATTTTGGAACACTATAAATGTTGCATGGCAGAAGCAATTAATCCCCATTTTGGAGAAGAGCAGGATAAAATGCATCTATAAAAAGGTATAGTTATGAGAAATGTGTTATTTTTGGCCTAGATTCTCTCAGAGAGTGAGGGATTTCTCTGTTGGGGGGGGGGGGGGGGT
>NW_023339663.1:4731047-4744879 GCF_004916995.1 Morone saxatilis
GGGGGTTTAGTGTGAAAGTGGAAAAGTGGAGGGTTGGTGGAAGAACTATCCCCTTCTCTACTGGCCATGAGCATTGGTAGAAATGTGTGTAAAAAATGTATTTACTAAAGTAACCGAAACTCTGATATCTGGCCAAATATGTGATGAAAGTATGACTTGGATGAGGAGATAATCGGTGGGTAGCTGTCAACCTGTAATAGTTTGTATGGATAGTATAAGATCTATGACCACAACAGCATACAGTCCAAAAAGGCTGCTTGCCCAGTCAAATGAGAAGCAAAATTGCATTAGGATGAAAGTAGTGCAGCATGAGCAGAGCGATTGTCCTTCAATGTGAAGGTCTAAACCCAAATAATCCCCGTGACAGCAAACATTCACCCGACTGAAGTGTCCTTGAAAAACACTGAATCCCAGTGGCACTGTACTGTAGCAGAATTTCTCCTCTGGGGATTACTAGAGTATCACAAAACTAAAATTAAACCATGCACATCAACAGGGCTGTCTGTTGTAAAGGGGATACATCACACAGAGGAAGCTGAGACAGTGCTGTGATAACCAGTCAAAAGGTTTTTCAAGATCGCTTGATGCAAGATGTGCACACAAAGATTACTCTCTGAATGTAAATAGAAAGGTACGTTTTCCAAGTCAAGGTAGAATTGTAATATCTACAATTTGGTCTGGTACCCTGGCTTTGGCCTCAGCTGTATGAATTTTAGTGCCTTATCTCTAAAAAAGAAACAACTGCTAACACAGTATAAGGACATACAAGAATGAAGTATTAAACTCACTGGGCATAAATTGCTAAAGAAGCAATTTAGAAAAGTATAATTTGGGGTTATATATAGTGTTATCATCTGTACAGGCGAACCAGTAATGAACAAAATAACAGCATTTTAAAAGAGGAAATTGCAACTGGAGGAAACATGTTCCTTGGAGGAAGTGGAAACATGTGCCAGAAAAGCTAACAGGGGTCAGGGAAATGAACAGGGAAAGTGTATAGGCCTATTAGTCTTAAACTAATAAAAATCTAAACTTTTTGGAGTAAAGTCTAACAACATGCGAGCACTGCAGGACTTTATATGATGGCATGATATGCTGTTGGTATTTCCCAAGGTCAATTAATAAATTCTTGACGTCCCTGAGATAGGCAAATTGTAGTAAACAAACTAAAATGAATCCATTAAGTTCTAGGTGAAAGAGTGCAATGCATCAAATAGGCAATGTGCTATGTGCAGAGCAATAATTCTTTTTAAGTGGGTATACCTTTAAGGTAGCAAGGAGAAGATTTTGGATTAGAAAAACTATTTATACTCCCACCAGCCTTATGATATGTGACCTGTTACTTAGGTTTATTATTCAGGGTTTCTATACTTTACTGCATCATGGGAAAAATAACAAAATTAAGGTTAGTTGCAGCAATACTACCTGTGTCCTCAAAGATTTAGGTTAATAAATTATATCAGGCCACATTAAAAAGAGAAGAAAGGCTTTGGATAAGAAACGTGAAACATAAAAATGAGTGAATGTGCCTTGAATGGATAGCTATGGTAGTTTTAGCCATACATCAACCTCAGCTCTCACAGTGCGGGGCAGGATGTCGCAAATAAGTAGGGTCAATTGTCTTCAGAAAATAAAGTCAACTAGCTTTTTTAGTTAGTTACGTTTTATGTGTAGACTTTGCAAAATGTTTGTAGTGAATTTAAATTGTTGCTGCTTAAAACACTGAAAAATAGGACAAAAAAAACCTAAGAATGTAACTATTGAAAGACTGCAACATTCTGGAAAGACACACAGTTGTTTTAATGATTTACAAACTCACCTCCATTGCATAGGGTGGAGGAGGAAAAGTAATATGTCAAAATCCCAGGAGATAAAAACTTACTGTATATATAGATGTCACTGTGGTAAAAAGGGGGAATTAGGGTTTTTGTACTTGCCTTATATCTTAGGTATAAGACATACCTGCTATATTGTCAGTGTCAGTGCTCAGAGGTACTATAAAGTATTGAGATCTGAGATATATTGGAACAGATGAAATAGCACTACTGAATCTGTCTTTGGACAATTTTAAGGCCATTTAATAAAATGTGAATCACACCAGTGGATAATACAAAGCATGATGCCTCAGATGATGCTATTCTCAGAATGTGTAGCTGTGTAAATTACAGCAGGCCTGTAAGATGTTTGTTTTTCATTTTATTCATATCCATTATACCAATCATTCCCATCATGTCTGTTCTTTCATCTATTTTAAAAACGATGGAACAGATGGGCAGATTACATTTTTGGGCTTTTATATAATTTCCTTTTTTTTTAATGATATATGATTTTCCTTAGCCACTCAGAAAGACTCACAAAGACATTTTCTTTTATTTAGATTGATTTGAAGTAAAAATACAATGGTTGCACAACTTAATTTCTTGATATACTGCACCCCTAAAATAACAAGTGATCTCTGGGATGGATATGATTGATTGATATTAGGATTAATCAATCATATCATATTTTAATGGATCAGTATTTGCTAAAATAAAGCCGATCAAAATTAGATCCTTTCTTTAGTGAACTCTGGTATGGTTTGTCCACCAGCCTGCTGGTGTTGCAGCACTGCTTCCTTTAATGACAGACAGTAGAGCCTTACAATATGAGCATTTCTCTGTATATGGAAATGAAAATTGTGTGTGTGAATGTAAAATTGATAGTACCTGTGATAGACACTGTTCTGACACCTTGGGTGGCAAAATTTACTAAGCTGGGCTATAACAAACCTTTTAATTCCACTCTGTTTTTCATAGGCAAAGAACAGAGTACAAAACATTTAGGAAGAAATGACAAACGTCATCAGCAACATGTCATATCAACTGACGCTAATTAACGTTAAGTCGGTTATTATGTTGTTCCTTGGCTTTTGCGGGTTTGCGTGCTGTCGTGCAAGTAGCTACCTGTACTCTGCCAAAGCTTGTTTAAGTGGTAAAAGAAACATCACTCTGATGTAACACCAATGTATAACCTCGAGCAGAGGGATCTGTCTTCTCTCTAACTGATAGCTTCACATCAATTTCAGTCACATTCTCCCACTTCATTTTTTATTACTATCATGTCTATAATTTAAGCTTATCAACTTTATAGTTTTAAATCAGTAGCTTCAGATCCACCATGTGAAGGTGTGTCAGACTTAAAAGCTACTGTACAATATAGGTAACAGCACATAGTATTAAAGGACTCGGATTGGGGCCAAAACCACCCTTTGCAACTTAGTAAAAATAAGAAGATGCCACTTAGAAATGGTCAAATAATAACAGATACAGGGGCCATATAGTCATATATAGTACTTGTGTATTGTCAGCGTGGGGCTGTTTTTCATGACTGGCCTAGACTCAATAGTTCATCTTTGAACATGGCAATGCCCCCATGCGTAAAGCGAGCCCAAAAAAAATGTTTTTCACAGATTTAGTGTGAAAAAACTTGACTGGCCTCTACAGAGCCCTGACCTCAACCCCATCCAACACATTTGGGATGAACTGAAACACGGACTATGAGCCAGGCCTTATCGGCCACTGGCAAACCTCACTAATGCTCTTGTGGCTGAGTGGGAGAAAATCCCTGCAGCCAGGTTCCACAATCTTGCGTAAAGCCCTTTGGAGGCTGTTATATCAGCTGTCCATGGTTTTAGAATGAAAGGTTTAAAGTCCAGGTGAAACGGAAATCAGGGTGCTATTTGCTTCCACACATTTATGTATTTCATTTCAAATCACACAGCTAGAGAGGGACTTGTCGCGGTAGCCAGTGTTACCTTGCCCAGTCAAGGAGCTGTAGCGGTCCTATAAGCTGACTCTGCCAGGACTGGGAGCTGGATACAATCTTAAAAGGGTTAAAATTACATTTTTCTTTTCATCTTGACTTTAAAAACTGTGTAATTTAGTCCACATACTTTTGGCCATATAATGTATATGGTTTATTGTATGACTGTATCGAGAGTTTGATGCCCTGTGTACCTTGACCAGTGAAGAAGGGCAGTGGGATTTTGTGTAGAAATGTAAGCCTTCTTTCCACAGAAATCCATGCTTCCCTTAAACCTGGCTCTTTTGAGATTTCGCTGCCTTTACTCGTCCTTTGGGTCTTGCTGTAGCTGCAGTCTTCTTCCAGAGCACCAGATTTCTCAGAGCCTTTAACCATTTAACCATTCCCTTATCCACATTTTCAACTTTTATCATATTACAGAAAGATGAGGCAATAATAAACTTCATCGGTGTCATACAGCGAGATAAGGTTAAAGCCTAAGTGAGGTACGGTATTTGAACAAAGTAGATTTGCTAAATTGGATGTGATACTACGAAATGACATCCTCCTCCAGCCATAAACACACCCAAATGACTTTCAAATCCAATTGGCTCTACAGAATAATATTACTGTCTCTACATGAATTTTAATTTTACTTCACCACTTAAGATATCATACACCAAGACAGTGAAATGGGCATTATAAAATGATTCACCTCTGTGCACAGTCGCACACACTTATACTATACACACACATCTCAGATTTCCATCTAGCTTTGCAAAGATGGGAGTATCTTTATTAATTTCACCTCCCCTGAAATCCAATTACTGACTGCATAGATTTTTGCTTATTATATTTTATAGGAAAACACTGTTGACTGATCCTGGCAGGTAAGAGTCCTGCTGATTGCTTTTCATTTTGTTGAACAATTTTATGATCGTCTCATTGTTGTAAAGCCACACAGTAAATTAGAATGGTTTTCTTTGTGTGCGCTATTTAGAGCAAACTACTGTAGCAGGTTTCACTGAAAATGAAGTAAATTTCAGAAAAAATATTGCAATAAATCAAATAACCTAACATTGAGCTGTCATTTTAGCACTACGGCATGCCTCATCAAGTTGTAGTTGTGCCTCTAAAATCAAACAGTGGGAGTGATTGTGGGGCCAGCTTTAACCTGTTAGAAGTGGTGCCACCATTTCAGATACTTTTCTTAAAGGAAGTGAGCACACTGGGAACTGAAATATTACAAAAATAGCTAATAATGACGCAGGATGAAGGGTATTGTTCATTATGAAGTGAAAAGGAAAAAACTGACAGAAATGAAGACTGTAACTAAGGGCACATTCAAATACAGCAAACCATTGAAAAATGTGTTGATTGGTTTGCTTATACTGCACTTAAGTCTTTACAAAAAACTAAATGTTTTTGCTCACGAAACTGTTAAAACAATGTTCTTACATTAAAGCAATGGGTGTGGGATAAATTTGGATTCTGGATCTTTGATTTACCAGAGTTAAACCCCTCTGGATGTTGCTGTGCAGTCTTGAGTCAAAAAAAGAGAGAAAACATAGAAAGATAATGAATGCTAAAATGTGTTTACATCTTTTTCTGAACATAGCCAAAACATAGAGAAAATAATAAATTGAAGGAAAATGCAAATGCCTGCTATAAACTTCACTGTAAAATGATGTGAAGAACAGCTGATCTCTGCTTGATTTCCTCAAATCTCTGGTTATAACCTGAACCCCCATAGGGTAACAAAAAAGTTAGGGAATTACCTGCAGCACAGCAGGTAACAGCCTCTCGAGCCAGCTGGCTTTAGAGTTTTGAGTTGAGTTTTGCTGTGTGTTGCCAGTGAGGGAGATGAAGGACACTTAAAACTGTGTGTATTTGTGTGTATTTCCAAGACATGCTTACGGGTTTCATTATTCACACTGTAATGAACAGTCTGATATATTTTTGGGGATTTACAAGGTGTTTGACCTTTTGTACACAAATGACCTTTACACAGTAGTATTGTAAAACTGGGTGGTCTTTTATGTTGTCATTGTCATCCAAAGAACCAAACCTTATTAAAATAATGTAAAACATGTAGCTTTTGAACAGAGCCTGGCATGTTTCATGGAGACAAAAAATAATTGTATGCACAAATGTACAGAACATATCATTAACAAAATTGTTTATATTGTACATTTTAATATATGTTTATGGGTTGTCAAAGATGACACAGTATGTTGTTCAACAGGTAAATCCATCTGAACTCAGAACAAAAGTACATTAAACTCAACCTCATTTAGATTAGATTTGTTTATTTTGTACTGCTTTAACACATTGGTAACTGGTCAGCTGCCGTGTTTCTGGGTGGAATTTGGATGTTCTACCTGTGTCTGTGTAAGTTTCCTCCGCGGTCATGCAGGGTAGGTTAATTAGAGTCTTCATAGGTGTGAACGGTTGTCTGCCTATATGGATTAGCCCTGTCATAGACTAGCAACCTGTCCATGTTGTGTCCTACTTTCTGCGGCCACCTCAGTCCACCACTATTGCTGGATTACTGTAAGTGCTCAATAAAAGAACCATAACAACTGGTAACTTCAGTGGCTATTAGCAGCAGGCAAGCAGCTCTCATACTAAGGTATACTAAGGTGTTTGTATGAGATGCTGCATGCACTACACCGGTTTGTTTTGCCAAATAGATTCAACTTCTAACTGATCTAGATGAAAAACGGTTTACTTGTTCACTATTCACTTTCTCATTAATAATAATTAACAATGTATCAAGGAGTCTATGTAGTAACATTTTACACATATATTATATATACACGCATACAAGGTGTGTTCTTTATTTACTGCTTTATTATTTTGTATAGCAGGTTTACTCCTGCATTAAAAAAAACAAACCACATTGTGCTATAATCTATTGAGGAACATGGCATGTTGCTTTTGATTACAGGATGATTACGTATTATGAGGGACAGCTACTGCCAGCTAGAACTCTAAATGTGCAGCAGACAGGATGCTAACATTTCCTGTCAGACGGCTTAACAGAGCTGACAGCAGCACTGCCAGATGTTCTTACCAACACAGTCCTTCATATGCCAGGCTTTAAAATCTGGACCTGTTCCTGCAGTCCAAGTCCAACCAATAAGCTGCTGCTCTCTTAATTAGTAGTTAAAAATATGATTGGTAGTCAGTATTTAACATTAAAAAATAAGTGTAAATAAATTCCTAAATGTATAAAAAGATTAGAAACATAATGTGGGAAACAGATCTGCCCACACACACATTCATACAGACATCACCATCAGTGGATAGTGTATACAAATCCTGACAAATCAGTTTATTAGAGGCAGCCTTAATAATCTCCACCTGCTGAAAACAGAATGTCACCTTCAGCACCTTCAGTTTACCCACCACTGAGGGGGAGGAAAGTGCTGCGTCGATTTCTGGGGAAGATATAAAAATAATGTAAAATTCAGAATTTGTGGTCACGGTGTGGTTATTCCCTTGTTTTTTAAGTCTTGTGAACAAAGGACACTGAAGGACTTTTGTAAATGTGAGGGAAGAATTTTTATTTATGAACTTTTAAACTTTTATAGCAACCACACCAATGTCTTGCTCAGCAACTTTGTGAAGGGCATTTCTGCCATCCCACCCCAGCAAGAACTTTAAACCCACTACTGTCCAACATAAAACCTCACTTTGGGGCCCTTAAGTGGGTCATATAGAGCAAAGGAAGGCTGGTTTATAAAAACCCTCAGTCAAACTTTATGAAACTCATATAGAATGCAGGATGTTTGAAATGAACCTGTGACACATTACATCTTAAATTTAAGCTCTTATTCACAATATGTTGTAATAGCTTATTTATAACTTTACAACTTGTAAGGAAAAACAAGGTTTGTGATTACAAGAGCATTTTATAGCAATAACCTTATTTGCCTTATGAACTGAAAGCTCCATAATGCAATGTTCTCCGATAATTTGTAAGAAGTTATTGAACATGGTTAAACAAATAGGCGAGATATTGTCTATCTGCACTGCACATTAGAGAGTTCAATAATAAACACATCAAATAAGATAAAGGAAATAATAATCATTGTGTAAAATCAACCAAGAATTGGAGAAATAAGTGAAGATATTACTTCTTCTTAAGTCTCAAGTCATTATTATGATTTTTTTTCACAATTAATTATAATATTAATATTTTATTGGATGCATTTTAATTTCCTTATAGACAATTCTATTTTTATTTTATAATGGCATTTTTTCCAATGTCACTTATATTTCATTTATTTCATAATGTCACTTAACAAGAGGCTGCTGTACACAGTACGCGGACACAAAAGCATGACCCTATACCAGTTTTTAAGCCTCAAAGCTTCTAATGCTAGCTAGAGTCAAACCTTGGCCAATGTATAACTCTGAATTAACCAGCTAACCAGCAGGCTACATGATTTCTCCAAAATGTTCACTCAGGAAAGGCAGAGGTTGATATGTGCAACCATGCTGCATTCTGCAGTCACAGTTAGGTAACCATGCTCTGGCTGTTAAAACATTATGTGTCGTTTTGCAGGTGTTGAACGACTCAAAATCAATTTGAGCCACCAGACTAAGCACTAGAAAGGTCAAAAATTTGAAGTGAACTGCATTGCACCAGGAGTGTGATTTGCTGACATCTGTTTCCTTGTGTTTTCTTTGTCAAGACTAAAAGCAATATGGTTTGAAAGTGCCAATATACACATTTGATCTTCAAATCTTAGTAAAACCTAAAAGTCATTTGGTGGAGGAAAAGACAACTTGCCTGAGCAAGATTTTTCTAACCGATCCACTAGTTGGAAGCAGCAACTATCAAGTCGTAAGGTCACAACTCTAAAAATTTGGCTGTAACTTCAAAGCCAAGTAGCCTTATTCAGTGGTTAGAATTTTTGGTTTGAGTCTGCTCTTTGACAACGAGGAGCTCACAGCATCAATTGGAATGGTTATGTTTTATTTCCCCTTGTGTGCAATTTTCCCTTTATATCAACCCATCGTTATATTCTTGTGTCAACGTGTCCTGTAGTGATTTGGATACTGCCCCCAAAAGGGAATCCTGCTTAATGTGCTGTACTCAGAACACATCTCTGCTGGAAACATACAATTGTATTTGCTCTTCTGCCTCATGTCTCTCTAGTCTGTTATCATGAACAAGCTCTGCCAGTAAAAGATACTTTAAAAATCTTACTTTACTGTCTCTGTCAGCTTGTAAATGCACAGAATGTATGCATTTGCATGATTCATTACACTCATATTCTAAAAAAAACATGTGGCATACAAGTGTAAACAGATCTCCTGTTGTGCTTTTTGTAGCATTCTCAGTAAGTTTAACCTTTTGTCACAAATATTAATCATTTCTCAGAAAAATAAAATGACTGTCTTTGCATTTAAATTCGTGGAGTTGTGATTGTTTTGTAATACAGTCTTCAAAACCAACTTATGGAGTGCAGGTGGAAGTGTAAATATGCAGATATTTACCTTTAAAACTTTTAAAGGTTAATTTACTGCAAAGACATTGCAAGACCATATTTAGCAGATTTTTGCAATTCTGTCAATTCCCTGTACTGGATAACAATAAGCCAACAGATAATATACAGTAACTGACTTTTCAACAGATGGTGTGTCTTAAAAGTTAGACAGAGAACTTTTGATTAAAACATATCTTTAGCCATTGCAGTATTTCATATTCAGGAATAAATATAGAACTAGAATTCATTCAGGTTTATGTGCTTGTCAGGAGCATGATTGACATGCTGTGTATTTTTTCCATGAATCTGTCACATGAGGCAAACACTCAGGTCACTGCTGTGATACAGTACAGGATGATAATGCACGGTCCACAGCCCATACAGCATGTATGAGGACATTAAACATTTATTGACATGTTCTATATTTTCTACTTTAGGTTCCCTCGAGCTTGATACATTTTTTAGATTTACTCAGTGTTTGTGTGGATTATCAGTACAGTGAGCTGGGGGTGAAAAGATATCAGCATAATCACACTATTGGTATATGTAGAAAAGACCTCAATCCTAAATATGAATGAACTCAAGTAAAAAGTATAATCTTTTTAGAAAATAATTTTAACAAGTTGAAAAAAAAAAAAAACCCACCCATAATAGATTTCCAGCGATTCCACCACCGACTCCTTAATGTGAAACTAAACACTTAAACATACTTTTTGAGCTGTAAACTAAATTATATGACTGTACTGTGATGAAAATTCAATGCTGGTGTTAATATTAATATTCTCACCAATTTTATGAAAATCTGAATTTCATGGGTTTAAAATGGCTCAACTTGTGAGTCAACTGTTAAGGACTAATTTACATCATGGCCTTTATTTTAAAAAAAAAGTGTTAATGCTCCCTAATCAGAGGAGGGAGGCCTACCTCCCTCAGCCTCCACTTTGAGTGGGAGTCTGTGAAATTGCTGCACTCATTTTCACAGAATCATTCACAGGAATTTACCCTATTTTTTTCTGAGCTTTTTCTACTGCAATTATTCTACTTTGTGCTTTTGATGGCTGTGGAAGCACCACCAGGCTACTTTTGTTCCCTTGGTGATCCCATGCACACATACTCATAGTGTATGTGTGAGTCATACATACCATATATGTTACCCTATCTGAAATGTTTGCTTAGCTACAACACACAGACACCAAACATTTGCATACAGATTTAAACAAAGACTGTCCTTCACATATGCAATTACTCCTGACTGACTAACTGATAATTTACCCATTTTAAACCAATATTTTGTGAATTCATTTTAGAATATGAGCTGAATATGAGCTGTATTTGCCTGAATCACCTTTAATTATTCTTATAATCAGATCACCATTTAATATGTATTTAAATTTTAATCCCAGCTGGTTAATTAATGGCCTTAACAGGCAGCAATATCAACAGATATAATTCAACAGCCCAGTGAATGCCTTCAGTGATCACAAATATCATAGTGTTATTCCCTTCAGGACAGAAGCCATGATTTCCTCTGAGCACATACAGCAATATCTGTCTCAGCGTATCATATGCATAGTGCCCTACCAGAATAGCAAGAATGTGAGAAGAGTGCAGCCAAGAAATGAGAAATGGAAATGAGCAATGAAGAAAAGTACTGTAAAATGTACAAGATGAGCTCTAATATGTTAATATAAATTGCCTGAAGTACAGTATTTGCATACCATGCTACTCAGTCTGTGATTGGCTGACTGACAGCCAGGAAACACAACAGAGATACACACGGGATTCTAGACAAACATCAGCACCCTACAGCTCGAGCGTACAGTGCAGCATGATTAGAGGCAGAAACAGAAACGGATGACATTTCGTGAAATGTAAATGGATAACTGTACGTGATACCCTTTAATATTCTCCACCAACTCAGTTCCCTCATTTAGCTGGGGTATTGATTATTTTGTAGCAGACAACACTCTGTCAGTCATAGGGATTGAGTTGACCCGGAGTTGAAGGCTGATTGTAGTAGCTGAGTGTGGGTCAAAATAACAAGTCAGTGCCAAAGATGTTCAACAGCCCAAATGACACAGTCACAGTCAGTAGTAGCAGTTCATTCAGTACAAATCTATAAATATGGAATCCAAACAGGTGTAATGAGAAAACAACAATCCTGTTCTAGTGTCAGGAGAAGAGAGTGTGACTGCATGAGCATACAATATGTGCAAGCAAGATGGGTTTGAGGGAATTTTATGTTAATTATAATGCACTTATTTTGCAAATTGCTCAGTCAGAATGTCACATATTTGACAGTCAAATTCTGCCCTGCGAATAAATTAAACAATCTGTGGGTGTGTAGAAACATGTGGTTCAACCATCAATACGCCTCAAGTCAGTCTCTACGTTAAATGGATTATTTAAGGAAATATAGCAAAGCCAACCCCCTTCAAGGCCCACTAAAGTGATATGTTTCAGTGGCCACATTTGGATAGATGATATGATGGTAGTGTTATTGTTAATATCAACGTGGTTTATATTAACACATATCACATATGATATGAAGTGTATGTTCCACAGGTAGATTTAGTCCAGTTCTGGATCTGACAGAGGCAGATGAGTTATACAGTCTTATTGCAGTGGGGAGGAACGATTTTCTGTATCGTTCCTTAGAGCAGCGGGGTTGAATGAGTCTGTTGCTGAAGTTGCTCTATCGTATTAAATGTCTTTAATTGGCCATGGTCATTTTAGTGTCTATTTTATTACTTTGTGAGGCCTGACTAAGATACATAACCACGCTCTCAGTAACCCTGTTATTACAGCTCGACATGTATTATTAATAGTAGATCACAGCTTCAAACCCACATTTTAGAAAATTACTATTGCCAGTGAGTGTGACAAGTTGAGGCCTTTTTCACTTACAGCAAAAATCTGAAAGATGTCAAGAAGTATGTATGACAAGCAGGGTGTGTGTGTGTGTACTCTTGTACTTCTACCTTTCGGAGGACCAAGATTTCACACCAGTGTAACCTATGTTCAGGATAACTAAACACCTAAATTCTGCTAAGCTCCCTCCGTCCAAATATAAAGAGAGAAAATCATATATAGCATGGCCTTGTGGCTACGGGTTCATGACAGACTGACTACCGCCCAGTGTAGCAGGAATGCAGCTGCCGGAAGTCAGAGCTAACCAGCCATGAGTAGCTGCTGTCGGACTGTGTGCACTGGAAACACAGAGTCAACTGGAGCCGTCACTAGAAGCACGTTCATGTGGGGGAATGTCAGCAATCAGTAGGCCAAAGTCTGCAGACCTGCAAAGTCAAGACGGAGCAGCTTTATATGAGGGGGGCGGGGAGGGGAGGTTGGTTGGTGTCAAAAGCTGCCACCATATACGCCACCTGCCTTCAAATTTGCAGTAGCAAGTGCAATAGCCGGGTTTCAACCAGTATGCTATGCATATTAATAAAACAATTTGTAGAATGTCGAGATTTGGACTTAAATCAATCAACAACACAACTAAATATTCATATCTTTTCAGCTACAAAAGTGGTTTTGGGGTTAAGTTACTCCTTAAAGGAAATGTATGGACACCTTCAGTGCTAACTTTTTCAAAAGGGTAACTGAGGCTTTCGACTTTTAGGCGTATGCTTAAATGGGATTTAGGTTGATAAGGATTGGGTATGGCATGTAGTTGTAACAGTTAAAAGGGCTACTATCAATTTAGAATACTGACTTTTAGCCCTACTGGTCATGCCCCAGAAACCTCTGGATCCTACCCTTCCCATAATGCAACCTTATAACTTCATCATTATTACAAGCTGATTCGTACTCCACAAAGGGTATCCTGACTTCGGTGTGTAAAAAAGGAAATGCATTATATCAACGAGGCCCCTCATGAGTTCTTTAACGTGTGGGTGAGAGGTGCAGGTGTTAGGCTTGGCCTTGTGAAATGAGAGATTGTTACTGTGTCAAGATGCTGATGCCACAGAGCACTTTTCAGCTAAATTCACAGAACGTGGGGGCCTCCTGTGACACGTGATAAGACAGAAATCAACAGTTAACAACAGCAACACCAATTGTAGATTTGAGCAAGCAGAAGTGATCATTAACCACACTTGTTTGAAATACCAAAACCATCAAATGTGTGTTTCAAATGCAAGTTTAAGTTGTTTAGTGTATTTTATAATCAAAATATTATCATTAGTAGTATACAGCATATTTTCTCTGTAATGCTTAAAACATAATTTCAGAATATTAGGTATAAAAAGGTTAGCTGTATAATTCAATACATTTTGTGTATTCTGTCAAAAAACAAAGGTATAATTTTGTTCAGTATGTGGACATTCTGTTTTCAGTTTAGTTTTTTTGTAGCTTTTTCTACAATTGTGAGACAGTGAATTACTTAAAATCTACTACATAATCAAGTATTTTATTGGTATATTGGCAATAAGTGGTTATTCAGTAAGAATCATTATGCTGGGGGAATAAAACTCATCCACAGTTTGTCTCTGATCCTTTAATTCTTTCATTTCATTTGTTTCTTTTTAAGTACTGCAATGATAATAT
>NW_023339663.1:4744979-4783993 GCF_004916995.1 Morone saxatilis
ATTCTGGTTCTTTCCATCCCCCTCACCTGGTGTCAAACTGTGAATAGATGAGGATGTCAGGCTTCATTTTTAACCACTTTTGATTGTGCTGCATGTCAAATGTACAGAAAATTGGACACTCCACCACAGGCTGCCCTTATTTTACTTTGCTTGAGGGTGTTAAATTGCATGCCAATCAACAAATGAGTATTTTAAAAATGCCTAACAAACTTTACTGTGACATTAATGTATTCACATGTTTGCTAGCAGTTATATCGCTAGGTTTGACATCATAAGGTTATTTAATTACATGCAGCATAGTCTGAAATGCTTCAGTACACTTTTCCTTTCTAGTGTTTTGAGGGCCTATATGTACTTTGTATAACCAGACAACATAATGGAGAGAGGAGTCATGTAATTGGGGTTGTTACCTAACAAAACCCAATAATTGTTATTATTTGTTTCCTAGTTGTTTTTAGTTTTGTTTTTACAAAAGATCAGATGGTGCAGTGGCCTCTGGCCAGGTACTACAGATGAAAATGAGCTTTTAGCTAAATCTGGTACAATACATGTATTTTGTCAATGCAAAATAAAAAAAAACAATAAATATATTTGAAAGTAAATTCTACGTTGCTTTCCAAAAACAAAAAAAGGGAAACACATAACATAACTGAATGACAGTTTTGCTTGCTTTATGCTTTCTAAAAGGGTTGTATGTATTGTATTCTGTATTCTAGGCATTTAGCTACCTTCTGAAAAAAACTTTTACGGCCAGATTGGACGAGTTAAGACAATACTATCACTCAATCAAGGACTAAATGTCCAATTGCACTTCCAGCAAGAGGCAGGTAATTGGAAACGCAATAAAGTCAGTCCTGTGGGTGAGCCTTCTGTGCCGCTTGCTTTGAATCTGAAGGGCTCCTTGCAAGTTCTGTCACGACTTCAAGCCTCTAACCATCTCCTCTTACTTCCTGAGATGTGGGTCAGACTCTACAGACCATCTGGTTTGGTGCTGTCACACTGAATTTCAAAAGCATCTGCCGCAGCTGCTGACGAGACGTCCCTGCTCATCTGAACAAGTGAGCTTCCTGGATTTGCAAGTGGAGTAGATTCAGTGTCAACATCCATTAGGGTGCTGGTAATTGAAACTGAGTGCTAATAGACTCTTGGGCACATTGGAAATTCACTCCAGCAGTTAAAAGTATAGAGAAGTAATTCACAGATAAGATACTTTAGAAGCAGTCTTTCACTTGGAAGATTCAGGTTATTTTGAATCCTTACATTAGTTAATTGATTATTTCTGAGCAACATGCAAGTTTACATGTCGATCAGCTATATCAACCTCAGTAAATAATAAAACCTGTGTAGGGGACCAGATAAAACAAACAAACCACATTTACGTTTCACTCTCTAATGAGCTTCGCTGTCAGTTAACCCTTTTCGAGGCCCCAACAGATCAGGTTGATTTCAGCCTTTGGTGTCACTGGCTACCATGATGGATTTGTTCTGCTGTATCTTCCCAGCTCTGAAGGCTTCCTGATATGGATTACCTCTTACTTTACTGATTTGGTTGATGTCACCGGCTAGAAAAGCTCCTCTGTCAACAGCCTGCTAGCTAGTATTTTATCTTCACCAAATTTGATGCCATTCAAAATCTTTAACAACACAGTAATTCTACTACTAAATTAATAATAACAAATACTATTAGCATTAAATTAATATCAAACTTAGATTAATTTATTTAGCCTCTGGCAGCCTTGTACAGCCTATGGCACAGGATCCTCTATAGCAGACCTTTGTTCAACTACAACCACTACTTCAAAGGTCGGGTCCCCAGGAGGAAATCTGAAATTCACTCTAAATAACATACCCTGAAATGACACAGCATCTGAGTTATTCTGTTCCAATGCATTGTACATTCACCTGTGGGATCGGTAGAAGCAGCTCTAGAGAAATATTCACAGGGTGGAAAAAAGGATGGCATGGAGACTTTAAGGGCTGGCACAAATATATGCTGATTTTGCAAACAATCACACTGAAACTCTGACACTAAGTAGGTTCTCTCTTTTTGTTTCTTCCCACTCATTATTTTCATGGAGAACTTTTTGCTCCCATTTGTTCTTTAACAGTTTGAAAAATTCCACTTAGTCATTAAGTAATAACATGACATATTCATTTGTTTTTGTTCTTTTGTTAGTTTTTGTTTTATTGTAATCCTTACTATAGATGTTACACCCACCCGGATGAAATGAATGTCGGCACAATCAAATAGTCACCATAAATCATCATCAATCATATATATATCATATAAATATAAAAAGTTATATACTGAATGTCTTACAAAACATTTGTGAAAATGTACACTTTATACAATTATCAGAATTATTTTCTTCATTTTAGACTCTCCTCAAACACATTTTCCTCCCAGTTGATAGAAGCAGACAGCTCAACATTCTCAGCTATCAAAGGACATTGTACATGTTGTGAATCTGACAAAGATGATGACAGGAAGAGAAAAGCAGAAAGCTATTTCTACAATTAATGAATACATAGTTAAAGAGCTCAACTATAATAAAAACAAAGCTAAAGGGTGTCCTATTATCAATGTTAGCAGTTGTATTGTAAATGTGTTACAAAAACAAGTTTCCTACTATCTCAAATGTTTAGAGTGCCATTTTTTCTATTTCTGGATAAATAAACACCACTTATAAACAATGCTTTCCATTAAATGAAGTGATTATTCTAAGTGTTGTTTCTAGGTTTTGTTTCTTCAAGTGCACCCCTGAAACATGACTTGAATTAATCTTGAGGCTCTGTGAAAATGGATAAAGTAGCATCCCAAGGGTGCCTGCTTTAAACAGTGTGTTTATAGGAAAATATTAAAAGCGACACCCATTTATTTTTCACCGTGTCATGACATTAATAAGAAAATGTAAAAAAATAAACACAACAACAACAACAACAGAAAAAAGTAATGAGACACCACATTTAAAGTGAGTCGTCTCTTTTTAGTCTGGACTTACTTCCCAGTGGAATTTCAAAGTAATTATGGTGATGGTGGCGTATCATCACTTTTTAAGTGGTTACTCACTACAGCATCAATCACACAGTGCCCATTAAAACATAACTTCCCTTTCACACAGAGAAAGGATTAATGCAAAATGAACAATAATCAAAGACACCAGTAAACACCTTTGTGTTGGATGAAATCTTAATCCTTCTTAAAACAACAGATTATGTAAGATAGTAAAATAAACCAAACTTCAACAAATATGCATGATTATTTAGATAATTTCACCATTTTGTATAGCAAAAATCATTGGTTCGATTGTTTTATTTAGAAAGCCACACATCAAAACACATTGCTCAGAAGATGATTAAGTGATTCACAGAAAAAAGATCTGTAGAAATCAACAGTAACACATTTTACATCATATTTTTACCTTTCCTATGATGACCAAGAAGTCTGTTTCATAGTAAATCAGATAACGTCAAACTGTCTTTATTAAACTCTGACACTCAATAGGTTCTTGTACTTCTTCTGCAACTGTTACTGCAAGTACATTCTGTTTTTGTCCTACTTTCCCGCTGACACAGAACAAATAGAACGAAGCTCAGTATATCAATGGTTTGTGTGTGTGTGTGTGTGTGTGTAGGTGTGCATGCGTGTGTGTGTGATTGATTGCAGTAAATATTGTGGATACTGTGTCACTTCTTGGTGCTGATTTGTGTACATTAGTCATATACATAGACTTCAGAATCAGAATCAGAATCAGAAATACTTTAATAATCCCCGTGGGGAACAGGACAGATTTGTACCAGAAACTAATCCCAGTAAAGGTTTCAATAAGTAGAGAATGTCAATACAGAAATGTCAGTCCAATTCCCAGGGTGCATTTTTCTTAAAGGCATAATTATCACAAGATGTCAAGTGCCGTTTAATCCGATGCATATACAGTGTTAATGCCTGAACCTGTCAAAAGTGTAAAGACAGTTTGGTGATAATTACTGAAGGAATTTTAATTATTCCCTCAAAATGTCATTGAAGAGCTAGAGGTGCAAATATCCACCTGAAATAGTCTCTCAGTTTAGTGTGTCTTTGGAAGGTCAAATAATGAATGCACATAATGTCAATGCTAAGCAGGTACTGTTAAGGATTTTACAGACAATATGTGGTGCTCGGTAGAATTTCATGTGCCATAAAAAAGGTTGTGTGAAACCCACACTGTGTGGAATGGTAGTCGGGATTGTTAGCACAAAAACTGTAATCTGGGAAACAGATTCTTTAGAGAAGAAAATGACTTTTTGACCTATGTGGAAGGTGAGTGAGAGCTTTTTGCAAATTATAGCATGCAGGCAGGAGAATGTGTGCTGAGAAAAACAGAAAGTAACAATTCCATTTCACCTACTGGGGGGTGCTAGGGTCAAAGGTCAACCTTCAAGGATGGAAAACAAGCAGTCCTATTGGAAAAACTCAATTTACTTAGCTGTCACGCTGTGATATGGTCTCAAATTAGACACTGGAATGGGAGAGGGAGAAAAAATTGTAAGAGTTAAATAAATAACACAGGATGTTACATACCCACAGTCAAACATACATTTCCCAGTATATCATAGGAATAAGTTATAATTGCTCTTTGACTTCTTTGCTATTTTGACCAAAGGTCAATTTATACATGTTTTATAAGACTATTTGAGTTATCTGGCGTGTTAACATACTGTTCACCATAAGGTGAAAAGAAATTACATCAGATGATTCTGTATAATGTCAGTTCAGGGTTTGGGGGATATTGTGGTAAGGCTTTTAAAAACATAATTTAACAAGGATTACAATCTTTCCAGCAGTGTCTGATTTCCTTAACTTGGGGCTTTCACCTGTGAGTGCACCTTTGAGATGCATCATTAACACTTGGCTTGGAAGGGAGGGCACACAGATAAATGTTTAGCTGGTCAGCCGGAAAAGAGACCTTTATTTTTTTGTTCCTTACAACCTTTAATTTATTTTTTTGTGGTTGATTTATTTTATTTTGTGATATGGTGTATGATATGATATGTATGTAAATGATGCTGTTTATAATGACACTTGTTATTAATAGAAAAAGGATGACATCAGGTGGCGATAAAACACATCCAAATGGTGGGCATCTGGCTCATTAAAAGAAAAAGCAGAGCTATTAAGACAAATCTCTGCTTTTAAATCCTCTCTTGGGGTTCACGCAAAAGGTCTGTTTGCTCCAGATGCAGAAAATGCTTCTTTTCTTTAAATTGGGACAGGCATGGGATAATTAACATGCTTTTTCCAAAGTCCAGATGAACTAAATGACTTAAATTTTTCAGCCTCTGTCTGCCCTCATGTTACCCCCCTCAAAGCCCAGTTCCAGTACAGTCAAGCTATTTTCATATTGCCCTTAGTCAATGCTTGGCAAGGTGCCAAAGCCTCCGTGGCTTTAAGTAGCTCAAGAACCATTGGGTTTCGATGCAGCTTGTTTCAGAGCACAGAGTTTGAAATAATCGTCTGTATGCTGTCAAAATAGAGAAATCACTAAACTCCCTTCCCTTGATTTATCCATTATGTTCATTTTTTACAGGAACATATACATTAACATTGAGCATGCATTATGAAAACTGATGTCACACTATTTTCTAGCATTAAATGAGCATATATGGCCAGAAGTATAGTCTTCTTCTATAATATTTCGGCATCATGTCAAAGATTGTGTTGCAGAGATATCTAATGAAATTAGGACACTAACCTGACTAGCTGCGCAATGTACTGTGTTGTTATACCCCTTGTGCCCTGACAAGCAATAGTGAGTCACTGCAGCGTCCAGTCTGCTCTCAATCCAACATGAGAGGGCAAAGAAGTGGAGACCAAGGCAGAGCGGAGGGACAGAGCTACTGCTAGCTGACAGACAGCTGCTTGGCCTGGGGGAGCTCCGTGGAGAGGGCCGGGGGCCGAGCCGGAGGAATAGGCGTACACTTGGAGGAATAAACACCCGCAGTCATGCCAGTTTCTGCTCTGATCTGGAGTCGTTTACCGGCGGGAGGAGAACTCAGAGTTTATTTTTTAAACTTTTGGGATTAAAAGTGGATTTATCTTTACTCTCGCTTCTCAGCCTGTCTGCAAACGCACTGTTGTTATTGTAGTTGTCTGTGGACAACCCAGATGGTACATCTTTGTACAGAGAGCAGACCAACCATTATTTTATTCCAGCTATCAGTTTTACTTTACTGTGAACTAAGTTAGCATAGCCCCGATCAATCGAACATCTGTTTAGAAAACAAGCTGGTTTGCTTGTTGTCTTGCGTATGAATTCATTATTTTTTACAAATGAGCATCATGATGTAGTTATTTCAGCATCCTATTGACTGGTTTAATGCAATTAAATCACAGCTAAATCTGTTTATTTTGGGTTCGAACCACTGTAGTAAGAGGGTTAAGTGGCAAATATCAATAGCAATATCATTATGAGATAAGGCAAGATTGGAAGTTTGGTAAGTTCGCAACAGGGTTTTAAGGACATTGCAAGAGTTATTATGCATGCAAACAATCCTAAACAGCGTCTTTGCATCAAGGGTGAGAGAAGGTGAAATACTGCGCCCTATTTTTTTGGAGCATGTGGTCAGAAATTACACATTGCTCCTAAGGCTCTAAAAGCTGTGATATAGCTAGGCTGATGTGCCCACAAGTACTTGTTAGTGCTAACTTGGCAGTGTGTTTGCAGGTGTTTGGCTCTGCATGTGTCATCTGATAAATCTGCTGCCTCTCTGGCATTGAGAAATGTTGGCTCCTCTTCCTGTTTTATCATGGGGAGACAGCTCCGACAGAAAGTCTGACACCAAAAATCCTTACAGAGGAGAAGGTGAAACAGCTTGGCCATAATTAGAATTAATGTGAGGAAGAGAAGTAGGGAAATGAACCATCACAACAAAGATCAGTTCTTATTATGGATCACTTATCCAGTTTTTTTCACAGGTCACGGACTGATGTGCCTTTTTGAAACTCAGCAGCGGGAGAATGAGCCTTAGTTGTCTGTATCACTGCAATGGTGTAAACTAAATTGTAGCAGCTGCATGGAGAGGGTAGATTAGTTGAGGTGCCTAAGGAGAAAAAGAAAGTGGCCAAATTGGATATTAAAAATGTGAAAGGCTGGGGAATTGTTTTAAGATATATTCAGATCTGTGTTTCTTCACCATTTTGTGTCTTGATTTTGCAGAGAGCCTTTTTTGCTTGCATAGATCTTTATGAGAAATGCTAAAAATCCTTTATGAGTATTGTTACCACTAATGGGGTAACAAAAATAGATATATAATTTGGCCTAATTGTGGCACCAAAGAAAAGGATCATGTTGTTGACTAAAACAAAACAACCAGTCTGTGCTGCACATGGGCTCAGCTGTGTCTAATGCTAACATTAGTATGCTCACATCATTTACTTTGTAATATTCAGCATGTTATTATACTAACATTCCACTAGAGATTGTATTACAATGCACTGATTAATTAATTATACAAGCATTCACCAGTAAAGGAAGAGACACTGTAAGGTTGTGAGACAAACAACAGCCACAATATTGGCAAAATCTACTGAAAGCTTGAATCCCACACTCTAAGGTGTGATGCCAGCTGCTCATGTGCACTTGGCAGATAGCTTCTTTAGCTGGTCAAATGAGTCTTGTATTAGAGGGACGTGATGTAAGATTGCTCAAGACTGTGTTCAGGTAAGTGGAAATGAGCTCCATCCTGTTATCTTCTACATACCGGAGCTGCTTATTACTCCGCGGCAGCTGAGCGGAAACAAATGCAATCTGTATGGAAATGCATGCTGCTTAGTCACAACACTGTCTGTGGGTAACAGTGCAGTGTATCTTCTGCGCGTGTGCCATGTTCACATCATATTAGAGGACGTCAAAGAAAAGAATGACATCTCATTGCTGCAACTTGGAAGCGTTGATGTGTTTAACTTGCTGAAAGGTTTTACATTTAAAATACTTTACATCTGAAGACTGCATTTGTGTGGACTGCATTTGTCTCTGAGCTCAAATCAACTCCAGCAGACATCACTCACTTTTCTTAAAATAGAATGGTGAAAAATTACTTTGTACATAACCCAGTAAGCATGGTAATCTCCTGGTGAAATAGCAATTCATCTAAAGCTTTTTGGACTAGATTTTTTTCGAGTTGGGGTGATTTTAACATTTCCTGGGCTGGTCAGTGATTTTAATCTCATCCAGAGCATTATGTGGGTAATTTTTCATTCCGCACCTCAATAATAATTAGAGCTGCAATTTCCTATTGTTTTTCTTTAGGTCTCTGAGTGTTTTCCAGATGAGAATAGTCTTTTTTTATCAGCCCAGTGTGACATTTGAATTTGATTTATTTATTTTTGTTCAAATGGAGCAGGGCATAAGTCAGACATGTTGATGTTGATGATATCACCAACATATAGCCTATTTGAGAATTAATATAGCAAAACCATCAGGAGAGCAGCACCACATAAAAGCTAATTGAATGCACTTTTGTAATGTAAACTACAGCTAGGTACTCTCATTTTAGCCTGTGTTTAGCCTATATTTGTTTACATTTTGGCAAATTGGCACTATTAAACGTATACCAAATTAGCTAATTATGCACTTCCTGTTTGTCGTATAACCACTGATGTATCCAACCTTTTAATCATGTTTAATTACTTTGATACTGAAGAAAACTTCCTATTATTCTTTTTGTTTATTTGCATTGGACATTAGAAACAATGATATTCTCAGAAAGTTAAGCGCACTCTGGATGACATCAATATGTGTTTCATGTCTGTGTGTTAAGATTTGACTGAGTTATGAACATATATTATCCTACTTGTAATTACCACTTTTTCACAGTCAGCAGGTTTTATTCACAGTAAATCCAATATGACATGAATGCAGCATTAGCGCCTGGCTCCGTTCCACTCTTAAAGGCTATGTTTTTTTCCATTTCTCTCTAGCTGTTCTGAGAGCTTTCTATGCTTGTCATAATTAAAGTGTGGTATTTGTGTTGGTCTTGTTATCTTAACAAAAGTGTGAAATGTATCAACAATATCTCTGCAGGAAAAGTTCATTTTAACAAGGCATACAAGTCAAGTCTCTTGGAATTTTTACCAGTCTGCTTGTTAAATGTGGAATTCCCTGCACATATTTGGCATTTCATCCTTCATACTTCGACTTTCTGAAAGGCTTTTTAACCTTTAAAAAACTATGACTTCAACACATGGTTGTAAATATACACCAAAACACCTGATATATAGTTTAATTTCAATGTCTTTGCATCATGTATAAACACGGTATATAACATGTTGCATGATATGTTTAACCTTTTCAGTTAAGTAGGCTTAGAGTAAGTGACCATGTTTGATAAAGAATGAGACAATGTGAGATAGATGGGTTTTCTATTTGTAAAAAATCCAGGATGCACAGGTAAAAACCACAATGATTGATAGTTTAATTATGCCCTTACCTTACCTTACAATGATACAAATTTGACACGTATTTTATTGGAGAGAGGAAGTAGCTTAGCCAGCACCAAAAGTCTGTTAATACCTCTCCTTATACCACTTTTCAATACTATAAAATCCAAGGCTCTGACCCAATCGCTGGAGCTAATAACAAATTGAGGGAAATCTGAGGGAACCTGGAGGTGTTACCATATATTACCCTTTTTACTTTTATCCTTGTGGGCTGTGTATGTTCATTATTATTACCAGTGATACTGTTTCTTGGCAGTGTAAAATACAACTAATTTGTTAGTCTATACTCTTTATTTGAAGTGTGTTTATCTTACTGCATAGCTGTGCAGATAGATAGATTGACTGATTGACTGATTCTGTCAAAAACATTGACAGCATTATTTGTTTTGATCTTACGATCATCTTCTTCTCTTCTATAATCTCAGGAAGTCCCCACTTTCAAGTGATAATCCTCTCGCATGTAAAATATTGTAGGACTGGATTTATTAGACAAACAAGCAGTAAACCTCAAGAGAAATAAATATGAAATTGATTTAAATAAATCTTATTACCGGGGAAAGCATTCAAGCTCAAAGAAAATGCAGAGTGGTGGCAATTTAAATCATCTATCAAGTTGCCGGCAGAGATGCAATTCTAGCATAATTCAACTAATCAGAATGGAGGCACTTAATAACTGTGCTCGCTGAAAAATACGAACTGACAATCAAATTAATTTAATGTGCAAGGTCAGTAGGAGACAGATACCCGTATACCTGAGGTTTAGTTCAGGATCTGAAATGCCCTTACACTGAGTCAGTTTTATCGCAAGCCCACAGGCTTCCTTTCTCTGCTCCAGAAATGCCAACTGCTTTATCATATAAATAAAATGGTCGCAAAATAGGATTACATATGAATTAGAATACATGAATATTGTGTGTCAAAACCACAGGAACCTCTGTATTACGTGTTCCAGTTTCACTACAACCTTAGCTTTGCAAATGCTTCGGGAAGAAAATCATCATAAAGCAAACCAGTGCACGCCCGACTGCACACAGTAACTGGGGAACTATACATGGCAGATAAAACCAATTACAGCAATGCATGAAAGACATGTGGAGGTTAGCTGGTTAATTGACTGACTGAATGCAAAATTACGCTGTAGAACACACATGTACTGATTGATTTTATATATAAAATCATATTTAATAATAATCCATGACAACAATTTATCATTTGCTAAGAAAATGTACACAAAATATATTCAAAGTATATTCATCTATCTGTTATGCATAGTAAGCTATAAAGCTGTATGGTGACATTTTATAGCCATAAAGCCTCAAGATTTAACATGTAGTGTAGAACAGACCTATGTTTCCTCTTAATTTTGATAGTGTAATGTCACTGTAGTAGTTTTATAGCGTGCAGTTATTGAATCTAAAACTACCTCTCCGGTTCTGTTCAAGGCCAAAATGAGTAATCTTCTACAACTACAAATTTAAAATAATTTCATCAAAATAGAACTGATGTAAGGAAGAAATTGTGATAAAAATGGGGAAAAGCTGGATATGTTTGTATACTATACATGTTTATCAATGTACAGGTTGGAATAAAGTAAACTGAATTAAGGGAATTCTACATAATTCTTACTGTAAATGCATATGGATAAATCTCTTCATTGATGTTGGGCCGTATTTTTATTGATACAGTTTGATAATCATTTTATTTCTGATCAAGTAGATACTACATTAATATCATATTAACTTGCTATGGGATCCTGTACATCACACTTTCATGGCATGGTTACATTGTTTGTACATGCGTCCATGCATAATACATTTAGATCATTTAGCTCAGCATTTTTAGAAACAAATAACATTCAATTTGCTTCATAGGATGAAATTAAAAAATACAAATAAGATTAAATTAAGAGAGAACAAATAATAATTGAAGATCTCAAGCCACTGCTGTGTGTAGCTTTAGCTGTGTATGTATGTGTGTGTCTGTGTGTGTTTGTTTATGGCTGTGTAGCTCATGCTGCAGTGGAGCACTGCACATTAAACAAAAACAATAAAAAAAGGCATCTGTAGGTAGGGTGAAAACTACAGGGGATCCAGGGGGAATTTGCCTCCACTTAAAAGACACAAGCTCCCCTAAAAACATGATTTGTGAAATTTCAGGGGGTCTTTAAAATGTGCTTTTCTATTTGTCTGCATCTTTGTGGATGCGTAAAATTAGGCAATTATTGATTTATGATTTACTTCAATAAAGATACCGGAATGGATGCTATTTTTGCCATTAGCATTAGCACTGAAGCGTGGTGGTGCAATATTCAGAAACTTCACTAATTTTAACAAAATATATTTTTTGTCCCGTTCAGTCTGCACGCCAAATCAACATTATTCATTTCTCTGTTTTGTAGTCAGCATAGTTTATCACAATCAAACAGCAAATTCCCTGCAGGGAGGCTTAGATCCCTCTAGATTTAAGTAGAGAGTAGTAAATAGGAACATGTTGGGAGGTAGACCATGAGTTTAATGACAATGAAGACTAAAATGTTAAAACTGATGTAATGCATTGGTGTATTCTACTTATGTGACACCTATGTTTTGCAAAAATAAAGTCTTGAAAGAATTCTGGTCACTTGCCCAGTTTCCTTAATTTTCTTTTTTTCTGCAGTTTTCAGACATGCTGAGCAAAATGAGTGACTGAATCAGAAAGCTGCAGTAGCCTAAAATGTAATGAAGGAGAGACCAGCATCAAGCATGAACAGTCTCCGATCCATGGAGAGTAAAGTGAGATACTTTTAGATTCAGTATGGGACCCTTTCAACAGCAGCAGAAATGCGTCAGAAATAAAAGATGACTTTTGTATAACAAATTGGCTGTGTTCCTCTGTTCTTCCCTCTACTTGATTTTCACTTAGATGTGAATGTTTTTGTTGAATTAAATTGATCTGCCATATGTATTCATTTCAGAGAAAATTATTTTTGAAGTTTTCCTTTCCCTCTGAACAGCAAGCTCATTACCATAATGCATGTCAGACAGTTTCCATAGAAACAGTCTTCCTGAACTTCCCTTTGTTGAACTGTAATTTTTTATAGTGTCTGTGCTTTGTAATTTGGGAAAAAAACTGGCAAAGTTATTTTAGTATTTTAGTTGTTAATGAAGCTCTAATTAACTGACCTGACACATTGCAAAATGTTTTATTTTATTTGTATTTGTATTTTACACCTTACAGATGAGAAATGCAGTTTCCTGATTTATTATTTTACTGGTATCAGATGTCATTGTCCTATTAAACCAACACATCATCATACCTAAACAACTGAATAGGTTGGTTGTCAATCAAAATAAAATATATGACCATTGGAGAGTGCCAGCGACAGGCATACCAGACCTTCATCGTACCAGACCTTCGTTGTCACATGGCTAATGTTGTGAAACCCTCACAGTTTGGTTAGGTTTAGGGAAAGATCATGGTTGGGTTTAATTTATGTTACATACGTGACATTAACGTAAGTTATGTTACATACGTGACATAAGTTAGGTACGTTGATCAGCTGATGTAAGTAAGTTTACGGCAATTTTGGTTTTACATGGGACATGAACAGTCACCTGGGTAAAAGTCTGAGTGTGTCTGACCCATCCATCCACCTGCAACATGTGAACAAGATGAACAAGCATCTTTATTGCTACCTGAGATTACCTTGCAAACAAACTAAGCTACTGATAAAAAACAAACTAAGGATAAACGCCTCCAGAGAACCTCCAGGATTGCTATCAAACTACAACTTCAACTTTTTTTGAAGTGGGTTTGTTAGTCTATAATAGACAAGGGTCACCACACTCCCAGTGGAGAAGCAGACAGGAGACCCAGCACGGAATCTAAGCAATGTACTGCTGTTGGTGGGGGCAGCGACAAAACGTTTTAGCCACCAATAAAAATATATATCAGTTTAATTGTACGCTATATTTAGAAAGTTTAGAACGTTTGACCTCCTAGACCTGACAACCTGTTGACAAATTAAATTAAGTGAAACCAAAAACATTTTTTATAGCTGTTCAAACTCCAAAAAAGAAATTAAAAAGGATGCATGGTCAGGGGTAAATCTACCATATAATGTCCCTTTGGACATATTTTAGTTTGCTGAATAAATGTGTTTATATTGTACTTGACTATCCAGGTTTGGTTTGTCCTTGAAAACTTAAGCTGCTCAAAACATGTGTTGCAATGCAGAGAAAAATTCCTATTAAGTTTAACTCATTATGTGACAAAAGTAGGAATGATTTTGCCAAACTGAGACAAATAGTTTAGTAGTTTAGTTTAGTAGTAGTTTTCAGTCTATAGCTTTATAACTTATTCAATGTTTTTGTCTTTTTCAGTGTCTTTACCAACTATTATACAGGCATGGGAAGCTATTTAACAGTAATATGTCCTATAGAGTAAATACCAAATATTGAAAATAGTGAGTAGTTGGCTACTTACGTTGCGTTTCCGTAATGCAAATCCACACAGGCCACAGAATATGGAAACAATTGATCCTGGGCCAGAAGAGTTGAAAGCAAGACATGTTCAACATGTCAGGCAAATGAAATAGAATTAAAATCTTCCCCATATTAGACAACATCTAATACACTTGGTTCTCTTGTGCCTTGCTAGCATATCTTATGCATAAAAAAGGCTGGAAATAGGGGAAGATGTTTAAGAGAAATTCTGTTTGATATGTGCCTCAGCAAAGATAAGAGAGTTAATGAAGTTGGAGATAAGTAATTTAATTTCTCTGCCACCTCGGTGGGGAGAGATAAGAGCATAATGGAGAGGAGAAAACTGTTAGCTGAAACTGGAGGAAAAAGCCAAGCTTTTAGCCTGCATGAAAAGATTTCTGCTGGTCAATAATTAATAATCATTTCCGAGATGAGAAATGCAGTTTCAAGTCACAGTCTGACACTACTATTCAGTCGTTTGTACGGATCATTGTTTGTGTGTATTATGTCCTACTTTATCAACATCAGCATTGCTATGTTCTTGCCAAAAGTTGCACAGATGGAATTTTTTGTACAAATGAGGCTACTCTAATTAGGTGCCTGCTGATGGCTTTTTGACAGACCAACAGAGCATATTGGTGAGAAGCAGCCTAGTTTGCTTCTTAAATGTAATCATCTGAAGAAGAAAATATGGGGATGTGAAGTGTAACAAAATGGAAATACACTAAATTTTCATGATACAAAAATGATATAGTATGAATGTAACTGCATAGGTGACCAATGCAAAGTGGGATCACGTATGTTCTCTTCCGCTGCAAGACAGCAAACACGTTGCATTTAGGCACAAAAATATGTGAATTCTCGGCTCTGTTTCGCTGCTGGAGTGGTTTTGCAGTCTGTGTCTGTCGGCCACAAGCGCTCAATAGATAGGTTCCCCGGCTGACAACAATCAGCAACTCAGTATGACAGTTCAGACAGACTGATTTCCAAACTTACCGAAATTCCAGTTTTTCTTATTTTCTTCCAGACCCTCTCCTTTCTGCTCCTGTCTCCCTACATCCATGAAGTCTATAACTATACAACTATACATTTACACTCTTAACTCCAGTAGAAGTCTCTTCACCTCAAACTGCAGCAAATCTGCTTCTGTTTGTCTCCACTGGCATCTTTTCATTGATTTTGTTTGCATTCCTCTACATATCAATTTGTGCTGTAAAATCCAACTGAATGGCAATTTGCTTTTGGCAGTGGGGGTTTATGGCCAACTGTTTGGAGAACTATAGTCAAACCAAGTACATACCCAGAATGGTTCTTCCTCTTCTGGTCACAGCATTTTTCATAGTTTTCTGATTTATATACTAATTTAAAACAGTCTGTTCTTTGCAATTTTCAATTGGAATCTAAAAATAATACAAAATAAACTGAATGGTGAAACTGAAAGCCTTTTTTGCCCATTATCCCCCAGGAAGAGTATGTAATTTGTGTATTGTAATTGTACTGAACCATGGTCTCTGTGTTATAAATGGAACTAAGCAGACTGTATCATTGCATCCCCTGAGAGGACAAACTTTATTGGAAGCAACAAGACCTTTAGTGGAGTTTGTGCTGCAGCTTCAAAAACTGGAACAGCCAGATCTTTCAGTTAAAGAAAGAAGGATTAGTCCCCATTTGACATTTACAGTAGGTTAATGTTCCTGAACATTACAATAAAAGTAAAATGAACAGCATTGGTGCAGCACTGATCAAACCAGACAGAATACTCATATCTTGTGCTCCAATGCCTATTTGTTTCTAGCTCAAGCTGTTGCACATTGCTGAGGTGCCACATTTCAGGACGGAACAAACTCTTCTCTCATCTCACAAAAATAAATGTTCACTACAGCCATAACTCAGGTGTCTTATGGCAACAACAAACACCTAAACACTGAATCTATGGAGAAGATGGGTTTAAGAAAGAGGCCAGGTAAACCACAGTATGATTTCCCATTGGGCTGGAGAAGATAAACTCCATGGGATTTCTTACCTCATTTTCTTACATAGAAGTTTGCCCAGCAATCGACCTAGTGCCACACAAGTCTCTCCCATGAATGATTACCTGCTAAAAAAAGCGGACCTACTTAAATGCCACTCTCTCCTACCTGTATTTCCTTTTTTGTGTGTTCCCTATTTTTGTACTCCTTCGCTCCTCTTTTGCTTTGATAACAGTTTTTTTCTTTCTGAGGATCACAAAAAGACAAATGATGAATTGTCTCATCGTGTGTAGAAAAAAAGCAGACATGATACCTCAACTATTAAGCCAGAAACCTTGACTGTCTTGTCAGGAGCTTTTACATTTAGTAAACTATAAAATGAGCGTTTTCTTCATTTATTTTTAAATATTAATATGACCTATTGTGTGTTCCTTTAACAGCGGAGACATTGTGTATTTTCTTTTCATGTATTAAATTCTATTTTGCATACTGGAAGATCATACCTTCCCTGAATGCGTATACAGTAGGTGTACAAGTGTATGATGTCAATAAAGATAATGAATCACATCTATTTGATTTATTTTCCTTACGTTATCTTACATTCACCAGAGCTACTTCAACAGTTAAGACCAAATTCACTCTGTGCTCTTTCCATTTGAAGGTTTCTAGTAAGGGAAACCCATGGGCAGTAATTAAGAGAAATTGGACATAAAAATTGGAAAGTGAAAGTGAAAGGTAGAAAATGACTGCTACATTGTGCATTGCAAAGTCAATAAATCTGACTGAAGCGATCGCTGAATGAACAAAACATTTTGTCTAACAGATTGATTGGAAACGCTGCACAGTCAGCTTTCTCTTGGATTTTTCTACCTAAAAGGATCCTTTCAGTGGATGAAGGAGTTCAGGGAATATAGTCAAGGGGGTTGTATTAATTTACACAACCTGTGGTAAACATGTCTAATAAATGCAGCAGAGCAAATGGTGCATGGTCAGTTAATTGTTGTTCCCTCTCCTATGCTGCTGAAAAGCAAAGGGCATTTGTAAAATAATCCAAAACGGATCATCTAACCTTATACACTTATAAGAGCACTGCTGAAGAGCAATGAAAGTTATTCACTGAGCTGATCTTTGCTGCATGACTATGGTCAGTTTCCACTTTGAGGATTTTGTTGGACAGGTGTGAACCTGATAACAAGTGAATCCTCTGCAACTGCTGTTGAGTGATATATACTTTTTCCACAGCAACCAAGCAGAGTGTGACAGATGGAAATGTAGGGAAAAGGGGGTTTGAACAGCTTGCTGCCACAAATTCTCCCGTTCTCCCTCTCTCTCTCTCTCTTCTCTTCTCTCTCTTCTCTCTCTCTCTCTCTCCTCTCTCTCTCTCTCTCTCTCGCTCTCTCTCTTCTCTCACACACACACATTCACACACAAACACACACACACACAGTATGCTCTCCAGTCAGTAGGAAGTCCTGAAACTGTCTGCTGCTAGCCCATGAAATAACCTGCTCCCACACTGTTCCACCATGTGCTTTAATTTTGGGCTTCACTGGTCAGAACTTCATTCTGTGACCTGGTTTCTCTTACTTCAGAGGTGTGTCCTTTCCACAAACTCACTTTGTCAAGTGTTTTGAAAGTAAAAGTGAAAGTCTTGTTGTTTATTTTCTAATGAAATTCCCTGAAAGGAATTAAAACAATGAAAGGAAATGAGGCCGTTACAGTAAAATGAATGCTGTGATACACAAACACCTAAACACACTGATGTGAGGGCTTCCTTGTTCAAGTGTATTGTCATGATGGGGTAGAGTTCATTACTTCTTATTCCCAAAGGCTTATGTATGAGCCGATAACTATGAATACATACAGAATGACTTTATATGACTACAACCCCTATTGTCACTTACTATACAAACCATTTTAGGATGGTCAATAGTAAAAACAAATACACAGTTTTGGTGATATCTGGTTCTATGTGTTAGACTAGATGTTGTTACAAATCATAAGAGAAACTCTACATGTCAGTAAAAATCATATCCTACACTCTGTTGTTTCTTTTGTTTTTATTTGCATGAACCTCGTATTAGGTCATGGATCAGATGCAGCTGGCAATAGATTGATTTCGGCTCTGCTGGAATTTATCCAGGAACTCTGCATTGGGCTGGGGCCATTTTTTGACGTGCTCTGTGCCTCCGCCTGCCAAGATTGTGTCATAAAAATATGCATAGTACGGGTGTTGCTTGTTTGCATACTGCATGTTGAATATTGTGCTAGGACACACGCAGGGTGATATCAAGTCTGATTTCACAAGCTACTGAACTAGCACCGCTTCCCACAGTAGCTTATTGACAACCTACTATACTGGCTCTATTACAGGTCAAATTATAAATCATAAACAGCAGCCATCAGTTTATCAGCAATCCTGCTAATGAAGGCACAGAATAGCTGCAAGCTTTTATTCAGCAAATAATTATGCAGAGCCACTTGGTGTGAAGATTATAAAAAATAAAATGCCTGTTAAAAAATCTTCAAAAAATATCTGTTCATAGTCCTGAACCCAATGATTTATAATGGAAAAAAGGAAACTTATTAATTCATATAGACTTTCAACCCAAGGGAAATGCAGGAGGGAAGTGATTCAAGCTACTACAGTATGCTGGGTTCATTTTAACCGGCGTAATATGCTGAGGAAAACCCTCAGTACAGCTGGATGTAAAGGTGTCATATTACTTTCAACTATTCACAGGCCCCTCTATCTATTCTCACCCTGACCTAAATAAGATTAACATCAGATAATAAAAACTAATTATTTAGCTCATTCCCTACAAATCAAATCCAAAGTCCACTTTCCAAAATATATCAGATATATATATATATATTATATCTGAATGCATTAGCGTATCTCTGAAGAAAGGAGGGGGGAGAGAGGGATGGCTTTGGTCCATTAAAAGCTCCGACATCTGACACAGTCACACACACACACAAAAATCACATTAGCACACTACTGTATGTTCTTATCAAGCCTACTGGACATAGTAGTAAGCTAGCATGGATGTTGATAACAGGAAGGGCAGAAAGGAATGCCCCATTTGAACAGACTTTTAAAATCAGCCCTTGCTTTTGACTGCATTTCTGAAAACTAAAACTAATAATCACTACAAATGAGCTACCAAACTTATAGCTTTCACATAAACCTCGTCTAAACCTTAAACCAAAGGGCTGGCAGTAAACCCAGTGATGCATATGTATTCATGACCACAGAGGTCAGGGCCACGGGTTTGCAGTCATTGAGTCCTGTGGAGTCCTTGGTTTTTGGGGGATGGGGATGACGGCGGAGGCTTTGTCTCCAGTGAGGTGTTGAATGGATTGCAAATTTCTACTGTACACAGAGCTGCTGGCTGCTAGTTAAAAAGAAATTAGTCTTGCAGTCCAGGATCCCCCACCCCCTCTGCTCTCAGTCAAGAGCCCATTAGTAAACCAGTGACAGACTCCATTCTGTTCCAGAAATATATGGCCCTTCACTGACCTTGTTTGATTACAACGCTGCTCACCATTTGTCTTTTGTGTGTCCAAGAAAGAACCTCCTTAGTCAAGTTACTTACCCAAGTATCTGTTTCTGGATTGATTTCTAGGTCACTTTCCTCATCATTAGCATCGAGTGTGAGAGGATTTTCTGAGAAAAGCCATCAAAATGGATGGGTTCTTTGCATTTTCTACCTACACTTTAAGAGGACAATAAAGAAGATTGTTTACTGCCCTATAGCACCAAATGACCACGATACAGCTGTGAGGAGCTGATACAGTTTCTGATCGATACTTTGCCCCCATGACGCTATTAAAAATCCCCCCAGGGGTTGAGTGACACTGACTTATTTGATGTTTACTGTATCAGAAAGTGTGACTCAGATGTGAGGAACCAAGATAGAGGACATTTTTCACCTATTAAAAATAACACATCAGAGCAAATAAAAAAGATGACAATTTAATGATTGATGATGTATAATGGCACATACGTATATTATGTTCACTTGAAATGATGGATTGAGAAAATAGTTGTTATATTCATATTCATAAAATCTATAAAAATGATCACAGTTGTTATATTTATTGATCTATAAGTTTGAAATGCATTGATCTAGGCTTGACACACTTTAATACAAATCCATATTCTCTCTGTCTGTTTCTTGGATGTGCACGCATTGCCAATCCAATGACTTTAGTGTGACAAGATGGCGAGATGGGAATGTGGCCACTAATCTTGTCTCTGTGACACATCCTGAATGGTGAAGTAGTGAAAAATAGGATAAAAGAAGTGACTGTGATATCGCTTTTCCTGCTCAGTCATCAGTGTCACATTTCAGCGGGCAACAAAGGAGATCCCTGGCAGTTCACTTGAGCCAGCACCTCGGCTCTCTGTGCTCATCGATGATAACAAAGAGGAGAGTAAACTGGCCATTTTGTCTGAGACAGGCAGCTGAGTGGCATGTTTGATTTATCTAGTACACATCTTTGTGCTTGGGTTAATGCTGAAAGACAGAGACGCTTTATATCACCCTCAGATAGAACAGTTGTACTGTGTTGATGCCAAATACTTGCATTGTGTTTTGATGTTATGTATCAAAGCTGGTCTCAATATCCACATTTCTACTAAACTGGGTCATATAATGATGTGGAAAACGGAGAGGAAGACTAGTTATATTTAATGGCTGCAGCTTCCTATATTTTCTTGAGGTAGTTCAAGAACGTTGCCTAATCTTGAATCCACATCACATTAAACTGCTTTCCTTGTAAGATGTTTGTGCTTTGTTAGCCCTTTTGAAAAAAGCATAGATACCAACACTTTCAACCTGAATGTTATTTCTGCTGTGACTGCAGACCTCGGTCCAGCTCTACAAATTATAATCATGCAAATATTTATACACCTTTCCAATTTAAATGATTTAAACGAATACCGACTCTGCAGTAGGATTGCAAATATTTAAATGAAAAAATAAAAAAAACAAAAAAAAACAACAGACTCTGTAATCATGCCCAAATAGAGTACAGGAAACAAACATAATCATCTGGTACATGTTAACTTCTAAAGCCAATATTCACTCATCCTTCAGACTAAATTTTATATGAGAGCCTAAAACCTTTTCTAATCAACATGAATAACTGAAGCAATTTCAGCCTCAAATTACACACAGTCATGGAAACTTTGTAAAAGGGTCATCCACTTACAGTTTTGAACTCCTAAGGTAATGACCTACCACTGCAAACAGACAGATCCCAGAGACAAACAAACAGTGCCATGTTTGCCATGCAAGCTGAGCAGCTGTGATAATTCTCCTCTCCCAGCTTGTTATCTAAACAGGTAGCAGCAAGCATACATTATCAGTTTATAACTCTGAAGCGTACGGTTGATGGCAGTATGATAGTAGCAGTGTGATAGAATGTTACCCCCGTAGTGAAAATGTTGTGCTTTTTATCTCCCTCCAATGAAGACAGAGGTTAGCTGCAGGAGGCTAGGCGGCAGCTATGCTAATGTTAGCTATCCAGCTAATATAGGGTGACATGTGTATTTCAGAGCCAAACTGTGAATGCTTATATGCTAGCTTAAGATAAATAGCATCACATTGTACACCACAGCAAAGAGGGCTAAAAAGGAATAAATCCATGTTCAGATTGATATTTGCAGAGGAGGGAAAATGCAACTTCATGTTTTCTTTTTGTAAAATAAGGGTAGACTCTTGTTGTATGGCATTATAAACCACTGTGCAGTATTTTGACGTTAAACACATTAACATCTAACATTTGAAATACTGCCATTGTCACCCTCTGCTCAAATAATCACTCTGTAGCCTCTGCCTATGTAATAGAAACTTTTGTATATAATACAAATAAGATAAAAAATGATAAATAAGAAATAAGTCCCAGTGGGGCAGTCCTGTGTAGGTGTGTGGGTGAGCAGGGGGAGGGGAGGGGGAATGGTTATGCAGTGTTAAGCAGTCTTATGGCATATGGAAAGAAGCTATTGTTGAGTCTGGCTGTTCTGCTCCGCAGGCTGCGGAATCTCCTTCCAGAGGCCAGCAGTGAGAACAGTCCATGGTGGGGGTGGGAGGGGTCACTGATGATATTTTGAGCCCTGGCCAAACAGCGTTTCTTTGCAGTGGCCTGGAGGGGAGGAAGTGAAGTCCCAATGATTTTCTCCGCTGTCCTCACCACCCTCTGTAGGGTTTTCCAGTCAGAGGCACTACAGGCCGCCGACCAGACTGAGATGCAGTTGGTCAGGATGCTCTCTATAGTTCCTCTGTAGAAGGTGGTGAGAATGGGAGTGGGTAGGTAATAAACATACCTGATGTAACTTTTGTGTGTGTAACATCAACTCAAGTATGGGCATGTGCAATGGGACGCGTCACATGGAAGCAAACCAGGAGAAAAAACTGCTGAACTTTTACTTTATTTGGCAGTAAACAAAAGTGCCAAATGAATCACTAATCCTCCTCACATGCCTCTCCCTCAGCAGATACAATTTATTCATAAAAATGTTATGGTTAGGTTGAACTGAAAATAAACTGAACTGAATTATCATAAAATGATGTAATCATTTATAACTCAACGGGATAGCTGGAGGTCAGTCAAACTCAGCTGTGGGAGATATGCCCTATTTTGAGTTAGTTGAAATATAGAAATACAACAGCAACATATAGTACCAACAGGTTCCATTCAGAAATGTATCAGTGTATTCTGAGATATCACATAAATGACTGACAATATTATCAACCTTTGCAAACAGATAAGTTCTGCTTTCATTGAGGCTACATGAAGAAAATTGCTTATTTCAGTGAAAATTTCATAAATATTTGCTGATACAGTGTGATGGTCATCTGTATGCATCTACATATTCAACTATACTTAAAGTCCAAACTCATAAATTACACCACTGACTGCTCTGCCTTCTTTATTTCCTTCGTCCCACTCATCACTGATGTGGTGATGACAGTAGGGCAGATTGTTTTTTGACCATCTCATCAATCAAATCCACAAACGCCCAATGATACTGTGAGTTTGCACATTAAGGGATATACACACGTTTGTATATTGTTAATGTGCAATATGATTCACAAGTAGCTGATAGCTGGTGATATTTTACAGATTTAGGCTGTAAGGCAGGTAGTTTGAAACGCCCAAATCTGTTCCATGCTTTCTTGTTTGTTAGTAAGATAATGTAAACCTAAAATGTTTGCTTTTATATAAACATCTATAATAGTTACCACTGTTTTTGCTATTTAAATTATCTATATACTTTATATTCTCTCTTCTTTCATTTCTTTCTATATGTTGTAATAAACTGCATTACTGCCTTTGCACAATGAACCACAACAGGTGTTTTATAAGGCATAAAGCTTTGTGAACTGGTTATATTGACACCTATCATTTATTCTGAAACTCTTTTCAGCTGCATTTCTAGTCTCTAGAGAGTTCTTTCTCTGTCAGATAGACGTCACTGAGCACATTCGGGGACATTGCATTGCTAGTTTATAGAATGAAAAGAATTAACTACACTTGACATGTTCATTGTAGCGAAAGAATATGTCGCCTAAACCGTATGCCTCTCCTCTGTGTTTCTAATAGTGTTTGGATGTCACAGAAGTTCTTTTGCAGAAGTATCCTTGAACCATGACTATTTGAAGAACTCTTTATATAAAGCCTTTGTTTCAGTCAAAACTGCATGAATAGGAGGTGGCAGCAAAGGACAAATAGAAATTTGTTTTATAAAGTCTTAACAGTCTTAACACATGGTTCCAGTGTGAAATACCTCTGGATGGATTATGATTAAATTTGCTGCAGACATTCATGGTCTGCAGAGGAGGAAAACAAAAGGCTTTGGCAATGCCCTTACTTTTCTTCCAGCCCCACCATTAGGTTGACATTTGAGTTGTTTTTTTAGTGAAATGCCACAATGACTATCGGATGGCATTTGATACAGATATCCAACATGCCCAAAAGAAGAATCCTAATGACTTTTGTGATCTCCTGTCTTTTCATCTTTCACTTATCCAGTATGAATGACATTTTTTTTTACATACATTCATGGTCCCCAATGATGTATCCTTTTGATTTGAGTAATCCTCTGGCTTTTCCCGTAGCGCCACCATGAGTTTCACATTTGCAGTTTTAAGCAAAATGTCTTGAATGGATTGCCATGAAATATTGTACGTTTATATTCCCTTTTGAATAAATTGTAATAATTTGGATTTCTGAACTTTTCACCTTTGCACCATCACCAGGTCAAATTTTTGATTTGTTCTATATGTTAGTTTATGACCAAACATGCAAAAATCTAATGACATTCGCATGAACCACCATGATATTTTAACATGATAGTGAGTTTGCAGTTTGTTCAGCTTCACAGAGCTACTGGCTAGGCTTTAGACGCTTGTTTTTTTATGTTATAACATAAGCTGTAAGTAAATCAGAAATGTAAGCCTCTGTTGATTGGATTAAACTGCTGCAGTTTACACATATAACTGTCTAATTGATGATAGGGGGTGGATTTTTCATAATCAAAGGTACAAGAAGACACATAAAATATTCCCAGTAGCAATATTCCACAAATCAGCTAAATCAACCGAAGTATCCCATACTATTGGTCTATAACACAGTTTACCCTCTGTCACCAAAAAGCTCATTTTCATTGAGGCCTCTAACAAAAGTAATTCATATTTAAAAGCCTGTGAACCACAGCACATCAGAGGGAGCAACCATATGGCTCAGATCAAAACCTCCCCTCAACTGAAAGGAAAACTCTGCTAATTAAACGCTTCCTGATTAATTCAGCCACTCTAATTAGACGGGAATTTATTCCACATCAATATTTCACTGTGTCAGCAGAAACGCCGCCTTGGCCACAAGATAATGGAGAATACAGCTTCTTTTTACCAGCCTGTACCCCCCAACCCCATCGCACTCCACTACATACACACACACTGTAAATGTGACTGCACACACACGGCCGACCCACTTATTTAATCATCTGTCTTTTCACACTGATGAGTTATTTTCCCTGGTGACTGATTTTGAGGGATGGAGTGATGCAAGAGATGAAAAGTCAAAAGTTGATGAAGTATTTAAAGCCCTAACTATGACTGAGGAACCTCCAGAATTACATACACCCTCTGAATGATTGCCAAAATGAAAATAAGTACAGTATGATTTATAATTTAAGTTATGAATTATTTAACATCCCTTGCCTTAGAAAATAATAATCGTTTTGAGGATGAAAAAACCCATGATATGCTGCATAATGCCTGCTGCTGAAACGTACATCAGACATTGAGCACACATGAAATTTATTAAACATGTTCTTTTTTTACTCAAAATGTATTTTTCAGAGACATTCACAAATAATTGAAATTCTGAAAACAGCTGTTATACCTCAGATGCTGGAGGCCCACAAAATAAAACTGGGCTTCATCCATTTTGAAAAAAAAAGAGTTGAAATTAAGAAGGTATTTATTTTGTGTGGCACCTTTGACTTGCTTTACAAAAGCCCTACATTCATTTTATTGGCTCTGATTGTGTTCGAGTCTTTCTCCCCACTTGTGGTCAAAAATCATTCAGTCAAAGGCACTTCATAACCACTAACGGGCAGAAAAAAAGACCAAGAGAGCTGGATATGCTTTTGGTTTTGCTGTTAATGTTCTAATCATAACTGCTGATTAAAGTGGTATGTATCTAAAAAACCCTTTTCAGAGAATCTAGCCAGTCTTCCGTTCACAAAGAGCACTACCACAACACTTATCACAAACCAATAAACACAACAGACATTTGCTGGTATACAGGATCTCCCTGAGAGGACAAGTAGAGTACAGTTTAAGACAATATGCTGCAACTGTAGTGTACGCAACATTAGTGAAACACTGGGGACAAGACACTGAATGAACACTGGAAACACACAACATCAGCTGTCTGTGAACACTAAACCAACATCACACCAGCGCATCGAGTGGGAAGGGGTCAGCGAACAGAAGTCAGCAATCAGCCTGCGAAAGTTGAAGGAGCCCATCCACATCAGATGCCACAGGGTTACAATCTTCCCTCATTTACCACCTGTTATCACATGGTCATGTAATGATCAGTGGTATGTCCAGACCTTTTCAATTGGGTGGTGACCTGTGCAGGGGTGGCACGAAGTATGTGTCATAGCTTTTCCAATTATTCCAAATTACAATGTTTTCCCCAATTACAATACTGTTGAGAGACGGCAGAAATATTCATATACAATATGTGAAAATAACAATTTAATACAACTGCATGGTTTTTGCCCCAAACTGTATGGAATTAGCATAAATTAAGCAAAGGGGAAACTTGTCGGTACCCACAGAACCCATTTTCATTCAGATGTCTTGAGGTCAGAGGTCGAGGGATCCCTTTGAACATGGCCATGCAAGTTTTCCATCATTAAACTTTAGCTTAAATTTGTAGCGTTATTTAGCCCCTTTCCTGACATGCTACCATGACCCTAATGGATGCGGTAGGTCATCTAGTTTCATATGATACCAGTATCTCCACTCTAGCTTTATTTAGTAAAACAGAGCCTGCTGCAGTCTCTGAAAGACAGTGTGGAGTGGAAGAGGTAAGGATAATGGGGTGGCATTTGGCATGGCCAATCAGATTTCAGGTGTGGTCAGTGCCACCCCAGGCATGGGGTGGCATGGATTTTACTGAATGTTAACAAATTAGCTGATTGTTTTATTAGATGATGGTTTGTGTCTAATTTGACTTCTGCAAAGAAGACATATTGTAGGTTTGTGAAAGGTAAAATGTGAATCTTTAATTGAGACAGTGTCAGTTGTAATGGTGTTATGAATACAGTCTTTTTACATGCTTTCATAAATTCAACATTCATGTTCATATTATGCTATTCAATGGCATTTTAACTGCAACTTTTAAGTGGGTAAAATCTAAACAAATGGCAAAAAATATCCTCTTGGTCTTTGCCATGGTTTCAATGTGCATAACATAAATAATTGCATATTAAACAGGCATCTCTGTTCTAGACAGTGACAATACTGCAGAGGTGTTATTGCAGCTACCTGCTAATCATGGTCATGTTTATTAGTACATTTTCTCTTTTTTCCAAGATACACAACCAGAAACCTTAAGGCTGGAGAGCAAAAACTCCATCACTGACAAAAATCAATTTCCTTTCCTTTCATTCCATATTGTGTTTGTTTCTGTTTGACACTTGTTTCTTTTACTGCACTAAGGAAGTGTTCTTGGTTTTATGTTTTGATGCTTTGTCAATTACAAAATGTAATTGGAGGCGGTTGTTTGGATTTTCCTGCAAGAACTGTTATTTACATTTGACATGTTTAGGGGTTTTGTATTGTTAATAAGACTGGGTAAATGTGCATTTGCTAATCTTTCCTTGACACGAAAATAAATGTATTTATTTATTTTACTATCGTACTGTGGCTTGGAAATTTGGTCACCATTGGATTAAATTACCATGCAGTGTTTTATAGTATTGTACTTGCTTTCTAAATACCACCCACTCTCTCCTCAAGACTCATAAATGTGGTTATGAACCACTAATAATAACAAACCTCCCAATATTGCACTTCACCCCAGACAGCAGACAGTGAAAGACACCACAGACGGTGCCCTTCAGTTCCTTAATAACACTGAAAGAAAACAATGCCAATATATTGATATAAATCTATAGAATAATTGTTTCCCTTCTATTATGTCAAGTAAAAGTAGCATCGTAAATGTGGTATCACTTGAACTTGGAAATAATTTGTTTTTTCATAGGAAATAAACAACTAAGGAGGTTGAGGATAGAATAAGAAAAAAACACACATGAAGAGATAAAGTGGGATTTTTTTTCTGCTACACAGGAGTCCTGTTATTGATCAAGCACAACCCGGTCATTCACCCAACTAACAGCACATGCTAAGCTGGTGTGAGAACAATTTTAAACAAAGTAGATAATTAACCAAGCCTTTGGGCAGCAGTGCAGATGAGTGGAAACACAACCGTGCAGTACACAACCACTTTAGCTTCATTAGCAGTGATGTAGCCGGTGACTCACTCGGTGTGGTAGTCTGCTGGTGACCTTTGTAGTGCAGTCATATGCACATTTTGTGCTGTGTTCAATTCACAGGAACTGGTTTATCCTAATTCATTAGAAACAATTGTCAGATGGACCAGAAAACTGAGAATAAAAAATACCTAGAACATAGTTGTTGTTGTGTTTTTCAGCTCCACCTTAAGATGGGGATCATGAAGAGAAATACATAAAATTTCTGCTCAGTTGTCACTGACATGAATAGCTCATAATGAGGGATTAATATTTTCCCCAGAACCAACATATTTTCAGTCCAGGAAGATAAAGTCCTTCTATACAACCATTGTAGAGCTATATACGATTTCAAAAGCTGGAAGAAAACTTTGTACTTTAGTCAGGAGTTATCTATAATGACTTTAAACCTGAAATAGCTGATTTCTTTAGCCAATGGAGGGCATAGGGAACAAGCTGCAAGCACAACACTGACATACTGCTTCATCAGCCTTTGAAGTTGATATGGTGAACTTGTTAGCTAACAGCTATCTATTTACACAGAAGAATAATCGCATTCATTTGGAGTCTTTCTCTATATTGATGAGTATAGGTCCAAAATCACCTTACCTTTAGCTTTGATTGTGCTCTCTGCCAGCTACTGAGAAGGTACCTGATTGTAGTTGCTAAATGGTCCACCTAAATATACAGTAGTTGTTTTTCTGTCTGCAATTTGATGTTAGGTGGGTTGAGAGTGAACCAAAACAGTAAAGCAGCAGGCCAGAAAACCCAAAACAATGAGTTAAAATACACAAAAAGCTCTGTAGAGCTTTGGGGAAATGCAGAGTCAGACTTATCACTATTTAACATCCTGTTTTTAATATACATTACGCTATATGATCCACTGTTAATAAAATATATTGATTGTAGCCACCTCACAGCAAATGCGCACAACACACACTATAGACAGCAGAGAGAAAATAAAGGCTCTCAGCTGAAACCCAATCAAGGCATTTCTGTGTGGATTTCCCATGTTCCCACTTTGTTCATGTGACTTTGCTTCACTCTCCTACCTCGCTCCAAGGACACACAGTCCAGGTGAAAGTGAAACTGTAAATTGCTTTTAGGTGTTAATGAGTCTTCGTTATGTTGTTTGACTAGTGACCTCTCTGGGCTGTTTCTTTTATCCTGACCTCACGCTGAGATAGACTCCTGCCCTCCCCCTGAATGAGTTGGAGTAAATGAGAGAATGGAGGGATTTAAAGCCTTGCTGAACAAAATGGTAGCTCAATTGTCATCTGCTGGTCCAGTCCACAGTATGACAAGAATGAGGATGAGTCATCAGACTCGTCTTGGTCTCTGATGACAGGAGTTTGGAGTCTGCCAGCCGATTGAACAAAGCCAAACATGTCAGTCTGACAGTGACAAATAGGACATCTGCATATATACTGCAGCTGTATTTCATGTTGCAGAGCTAAGAGGACGATTGTCATCTTATACTGAATTGTTAAAGGGATTCTTAATAGCTCTATGGTGCTATTTAATTCTGAGAGGATAGCTCATTCATGTTTTATGGTCTTAGTTCTTCAGGATGGTGTCTTCCTTTCCTGGCTCTAAAAGTCTTACGAGGATGGGATGTTTTATGTGCCATGATGGCCAAAGAAGTGTCCCCTCAATTAAATACCTTTTACTTCAAGTCTCGCCACAGGAAGTGGCCTTAGACACACTGAAAAGAAATAAGAAAAGAAATCTTTGCCAACTTCAGCAACATAAACATCTAAACAACTCAAACATGCATTAGGGAATTGTACAGTTCACAATGAATATGTTGATATATTGTGAAAAAGGGAAGAAAAGCCAACCTTGATATTTAGTCAGTGTCACAGGAACATGAATGAACTGCTTTGCTTTGCCAATTGTAGAAGTTTTCATCATTTTCTTCCATTCATCTAACTAGGATAAATTGTTTCTGCAAAGCTTGATAGCCTCATAGAAAAGCCAGTTGAAATGGTTGGGGTTACTTGTCTTTGATTTCTGTTGTAAATATAAAATATGACTTGGGGTCAACAATATCAGTCTCCTCTTACTCAAGAGGTTATCCTTCTGAAAAGATATGTTCATCTTTAACAGCATGAATGCCAACTGACCAAAACCAAAGGAACAATGGTTTTGCTAATGTTAAAGGTTCTTGTTGGTTCTTATCATTATCAGTGATACATCATGAAGTGTTCAATCAGCTATATTTGGTCTATGGTAATTCATCAGTTCATCATCATCAGTTAAACATACATATACATATAGTATGTATTGTAAATTAAATCTAGGACAGAGATGCACTACTGTATACTGTAGTGTACTAACACCGGCTATTCAAAACCTCAAGTCAATCCCATACACACATTACTGGACAGTTTATAACTCAGTGTTACATTTCTATGATTTGTCCATCAACCTGTTTTTTTTTTCTTTCAAGCTTATTATAACACTCGAATTGCAAGGAACACATTCTTAAGAAGGACCTCCTGTTCTTTCTTCTCTCCAGACAGTGAGAAAGCAGAGGTTGTTACAACCACAGGGAGATCAAAGAAGTAGAAGCAGTATAGCTGGGAAACCAGCTTTCGTCCACAAGGGAGGATTATATGTGTTTGAAATTAAGCTGCCCTGTGGACTGTACCACACAGCTCACCCTCACTGGTTTAATATCTATTCTCCACTTGCTGGAAGATTCATTATGAACAGCAATTACCTATAGACCAGCATAACACCAGCATTGGGTTAGCCTTGCAGTCTTACTGAAACTGTAGTCACAATAGCCTCATTTAATGATGGTGATGTCTAGCATAAAGGAGGTCTCTCTTTCTTTGGTCTGGGAGAAGGCTGCTTTCTTCACTTTTTTTGCTCTGCACCAATTAATCATCAATTAATCATCAGCCAACCTTAACAAATAATATAATACAAGCTTGTTTCAATTGTGTAGTGCAATGCTCATAATCCACATAATGGCCTATATGTTGGTTTTTTTAACATTATGTTGCATTTCATCCAATTCAGTGGTCGTGGAAACAGGTGTTTTGTCATTGCAGACTGTGCACTGTTAAGTGGTTGAAGGATATGTAAAATTGTTTGACAGTTGATGACATTCTATTCAAGTTGTTTTGGTAGCATTGAGTACTCATATGTAAAAAATAGCTTATAATCTTAAATAGCTTTTTCTGGTTTTGTCATGTTTACACCTGTTTAACTCACCCCTGCGCTTTTCCGAACAGATGGTATGTTCCAGACGGTATAGGTGAGGCTGAGAAGACGCCAATGCCTGTCACTGGTTTGTAGGGGGATAATGTTGTAGAGGGGTATTTAGGGGTAATTTCATTGTCATTTGGATTATAAAGCAGCCATCATCCATCACAGACGTTTGTTAAATGAGGCATTGCCATGTTGAGAAAAGTTGAGAGATACATCTGTAAATTATACCCTTGATGCTTGAGTAATTGCATCATCATCCAGTAGCTGATTTAAGTTATACAAAATCTAGTATGTTAAAAAATATTGATATTTTATAAAAGACACAAATATGTGTCATTACATTGCAAATGACACATATGTTGTAGTCATAATAGGACACAGATTAAACAGTAATGTTTTCAGAAAAAAAAGTTCTATATTTGGAAGATTAATGCAATCACTGGTGTAGTAAAATGTGCCATCTGGAGGATATGTGAAATACTGTAGGCTACTGATGGACAGAGGTTCATAGGAAAGGAAGTCCTACGAAAGCCTTGTTGCATCTTATCCAAACGTCTGACAAAACTGTAATACTGCATGTAGCCACACCAAGTCACATTTGCTGACAAATGATTTAGATGAAACATTTCATTGTAATAGTTTATAGTATTCAGTGTACCGTGTAAATGCAGTTCTGTCTTTTTATGCATGTCTATCCAATAGTCTTTATGACAAAGCAAATGAGGTACATTATAATGTTGTTGATAGAGAAAGGAGAGATGATACAGTGTAACAAAGGAAAACAGCAATATTTTCATATTCTCATTGTAAGATAATTAAGACAAGCTTCTGGGCATATGTAACACAGCATATTTTAAACATGTGTTGTATCCAGTGCAATGTAACCATTTTATTCATCTTTGTTTTCAGTTTTGAGTTGGACAACGGTGTGTTCCCTATTTGATATTTATTTCTCTATTCGGCATGAGCATTTCACTGGAATGTTTGGTGGAAATACAGTGTGAGCATCCATGAGCCAAAATAGCACAAGCAGCATCTTCCCTCCATTTTTGTGCTTGCTAATAAAGTGTGGAAATCTCCTTAGCTGACAGGGGTCAGGGAGTCAGACCGCCTTGTGAATAGCAAACTTGGCTCCAGCACGGCATTTCTCCCCTTCCAAAGTCTGAGCAAAAGGGAGCACATTGAGGGGTCAGACACCCCTGATGGATGTGTTGTATAGGCTGAGTCAGGCTGCACAAATAGAGGGAAATAGAGGAAAATGGGGTTTTACATCCTTGCTGAGAGCATATAAGAGTCCATGGGCATAGTTTACCAACTCAGTGGCTAATACTGGTACACCAGCAAAGTGACTTGCTGTGTACTGTAGCAGAAAATTTAACACCAACAGACAACATTCACTTACAGCAATTTTCCAGCAACTGAGCATGCTTTCAGCTGCGTTGCAGGAGAACGATGACAGCAGGAAGACACAGGGTTTGACATAAGGTCTGAAAGTGAAAAGTTGCAAAAGTGCAAGTTTAGTCTTAATATTGAGAAAACACATGAGAGATTACAAGTGCAAATAAATATGTATACAAAATAAAACACAAAGCATTCACTCAGATAACCAGGGAGTATAAAAGCAAGCAAGGCAGCTGAAATCTTTAAAAACTGTGTGCTTATGGCAGTCAGCAGATGCAGCTGATATAATAAATGGGTGGAGATGGTTCTGCAGGGTTAAGGAAATCCAAACTTGGGTGTCCTCAGGGATTACTGGTGAGATGCCATTCATCACAATGTCCCGAAAGGGGACCTTTTATTGCATGTCATCCACCACTCTCACCACATTTCCCGTCTGTCTTCATTGTCAAATAAAAACAGTAAAGCAAAACCATATATAAATATATATTCTAAGCTTCCCAGACAGTTGCATAGTAATTACAGTGATCCAAGGAATGGTATTATAGACTAAGGTTTAGATTCAACTAACAGCTCAGCAGCCACATTTTGACCATGTTGATAAAGGGATGCTTTTCTGAGTGTGAAAAGGGTAATTCAGTAGAGTAGATGAGAATAGATCGGTGGTGGTGGTGTTTTTGAGGTGTTTCACTTTGCTCTATCTGAGAATACTATTTTGCATTATGTATTGTTTCATTCGCTGAAAAACTAATTGCTGCTTGGTGCTGACTGGTGCTATGAAACTACATAATGTCTTAGCATGAGTAAGGTGTCGGTCATAAGCACATACCCCTGCGGCCAGCCACATCATCAACATTGATTATTTGCTGCCACCTACTGTCTAGAGGCTGTAATATTAGTGATCCGTGAATGCCTGCTGCTGTTTATGTACAGTATATGAAAATTTAAATAATAATAATAATAATAACAATTAAAAATACTACTTAGCATAGGTATTATCTTGAAAAGTAATGATTTTTGAGAAGACAGAATTGATGAAGGTGTCATTGGGATTATTTGCACACATCTCATTACAGATGATGATGACGCAGCAGGAAGTTATGGTACCTCAGAAGCCCCATCCTCCATGGCCCAAAAATACATAGTCAACTAATCCAAAAAAACCGAGGTTTACTTTTAAGTGTATATTTCATTCACTGTTAGAAGTTTGTTTTTATTGAACTAATTAAAACTTCAGTTATGCCTAATGCATAACATAGTCTCATTTTCAAACACCCCCTTTGAAAAAAAAATGTTTTGGGAGTAACACATAAAAAAGTATAAGGCTTCATCTGTATTGCTGGGGTTTGGATTATTATTAGTAACTAAAATTAAATCAAAACCTGAGACAACTGAAGGAAAAAAACATAAAGACTGAACATACTGAATGTAGAAAGAGGCCTGTATAAGTAAATCTTTAGAGTAATCTAAAATAACTGATCGAACCTATTTTTGAAATTTGTATTCTGAAAATCTTCCTTAGTATTCTATGACTACTAAACCTGAAAACCTGGCATGGCAAACCTCCTCACTGCTATTTCACAACTTCTTTACAAAGAAACTCTTGCTTTCATTCCTGTCGTTCACTCCTATTCTGGTTCTACAGATGCACTATTCAAACATCTATTGTTTGGTATGAGACATGACATTGCTCTTGCTTTCTTCGCCTTCCTTCGTCTGCCTGTGAGTTTTAAAAATTAGTTTCTGTATTTTTCTGATCAAGTTCAGAGTAAAACAAGGCCTTGATGTCGTTATCTTTAATGAGCCAGAGTGCAGTCTGAGAACTCAGATACCAACAGATTTATCAACTTAACAACAAACAAATAACAAACAATAATCAAGCAAGAATTATTTTATTGGCCTCATGATTTTATACCCCCCCCCCCCCACACATAGAACTCAGGTTAGCAATCTCAGTTTTCGAAACCCTTTATTTTATTGTGTTGCATTTTAATACATTATCTTCCCATGCACTTGCATCTTCTGACAGGGCAAACTATGTATAACAAATACAAGGTCAAAACCTGTTTCCTCATGGGAGGAGTGAGTCAAACAGTAAAAAATACCACACACTTCCTTAAACATTCATTCTGCATGCTGCACTCAAATACAGAGCAATCTCTGACAACTTCAGGTATGAAACTCCCTTTTTAACAATGCATCGTGTATCCAAACAAAAAAAAAATTAATAGAAATGTTTGGCAGGTGATATAGAAAAAATATACAACATGCTGTAGAATAGTTAGCCTACTAAATAAAAGGGTAAATGCATCAGTTCAAATATAGCTTGCACTGTAGACTACTGCCAGCTGAGACGTCTGGCTGAGTGAACTACTTTGATGAATGAGTTATAATGATATAATCGGGAATACTATGAGATAGTTTGCTGGCTGAATACATTCATTCAGGCACACTATCTTTTTAAATAAAAATAAAAAGTTGGTTCAAACACGGAAGTAGTCACGCTCTTGCTTATGCGTCTACCTTCAGAATAAAAGTGAGGGAAAAGTAAATGATTAAAACTTGTCAGAATAATCATGAAATGATATTGAAATGTGTGTCCTCTTTTACCTGTAGAAGCCAAGAGACTGACAGTTAGCCAATCGGAGCACTGTAAAATAGACAAATGGTTGGGTAAACATGAATCCAGCTTGTTACTGCTAAACTGCGAGCCAAATAATAGAATAGTTTGCGTGTTGCAGGTGACAATTAGCAGAAGTAAGCTTCATTGACAGTTAAAGTGAAGCAATGTGAAGTCTTGTCTCATATCTCATGACATTAAAACTCTTCAAAGGCAGCCAAACATGGAACCTGGTGCTAAATAATGACGCCCACAATCAACGTGATTGGCTGAGCTATCCTGTCAACTTTCTTCACCCTTTTTTCTTTCGTTCTCTCTTTTTTATGAGGGCATTAGACTTTACACCTATAAACTATTGCTTGACCAGTACTGAATGTGTTCATGTGTGTTGGATACTGATGTTTGAGTCGTAAAAAATCCATAATATCAGCATATATGCAGTTTTAACAAAAAACATAAGAGACAATCATTTTGAAAAAAAGATTAACCACCACTCTAAACGCACCCAAAACGAAAAATCCCGAGAAATACAGAAAACCAACACAAGCATTGAACAAGCATCTCCATCAGTCCACAATGAATGGCGAAAGCGTAGCCTGCCGCATGTTCAGTCTTGCAGAAACTTCCCAGACAGAGCTGACTTCTCTTTTTAACAGGGCATCACCTACTCTCCCAACGTACTCTTGAAATGAGGGGTGACTTTTCTTCAATGATGCAGCTGGGTGCCATGTCTACAGGGCACTGAGTAATAAAGTGCAGACTATAAACGACTCGCTAGATGCACAGATCTGAAGATCATACCGGCTCTATGACTCTCATAGGAGACGAATGAGCTTCAGGAGCTGCACCGCAGATATGATGCGACAGCATAGGGCCTTGGATGTGTTAGTTTTGTTTCATGGATAGACACTATGATAAGCACATTGAACACCGCGTGCCTGAGTGAGGCGACCGACGGTGTAGAAAGGCCATACCGACACAGATAACTATCAGGCCACGAGGTTAGTTGACAAGGTGAATCAATGGCAATGAAAACCGATGGACAAGCGGCAGCACCATCCCGGGACGCTCTTCACAGGATCGAAATCTGACGCGACGAGCAAGTCGATGAGACCCGGGCACAATTTGGAGGAGACAGCTGCATGAGATCAGACAACAGTCCGACAAGATCGACAAACACCTGGTAAACACGTGACAAATAAGCCGTCCAAACGTCTTCTGTTTCCAGCAGGTATTGCTTAAGGAACACCATTGTGATTGACCCGAACCAGTACAGTCGCGACCACAGCGGCTATTCTAACCGCTCGGAGGTAAAGTCTCTCCATTAACTCATGGTCCATCGTTTCCGAGCGGCCAGAGCCATCCTCAAGATGCGCCGGACCGCTTTTCAGTTGTGTCCTGTTCAATGCGTTAAGAGGAAGAAAAAACACTCGGGTCAAAACTGGAAGCATCTTGCTTGAGCTTACATTATGTAGCTACGGACCAGCAGTGGGACACATCCATGGGATCACAAACAATGACGGCTAAGTCCCGCCGACGGCAATTAAAAGTACGACTCTCCGGTATCGTTTTTGTTTTCAAATAAAAAGACTTTACAATTCTGCCTTACCTAGGCAGCTGATGCAACTTCCTGCAGTCGTCCCTTGACTTACTTCTAACACACACCACATCCGCTTCTATTGTTGTTTTATTTGATTATATTATATCTTTGTCCTAGTTATTGCCTTAACTTGCGAAGTTGTGACAGCCTTCTTCAATCCTGGTTCACTCATGTAAAGCCACGTTGTACCTCCTTGCTTTCTGCAGACGTCTCCGCGCAACTTAACTGTCACTCATCTACTTGATTACGTAATAGCTCCCTCATTAATTACTCACCTACTTCATTACCCTACTATCTATTTCTGTCTCCATTGCTCTACCTTGCCATCCCACCGTCTATCTGGCAACCCAAACACTAGCTTCATGCATTTCTGCAGGACATACAAGTCGTTTTACTAATCCCAACCATGTCACCACCCTCCTCAACATGACTCTGTCTCTTATCCGTCTTCTCTTCGTTAACAACTGCATCGATAATGCTGATGATCTATGGAGATTTTTTACGACTCAACCTCAGCTATCCCAAACCACACACTGAACAACAGTCGGTCGAGCTACTGGTCAAGCACATAAGTGTTATAGCGTGTAAAGTCTCGAACCGCCCCGTCAGACACCCTGACACCAAACGGAGACGGAACGCAAGAGAAAAAGCGGCTGAGACCAGTGCTGACAGGCACGAGGCTCAGCCATCCCCCCCCTTCCGATGTGGCGTCACGTTGAGTTCTCCGGTACGCACCGAGGGTTCCATGTGTGGCCTGCCTGTTCTGCAGAGTTTTTAATGGTCACTCGACGCTCCACTAGCGACAAGCACTCGTCCGCATTGCCGCCTCCTCCGCTTTAACCTGTCAACTCGAAGCTCGGTCACTGCATCCTCTAATTGTCACCCCTCGAACACGCCCAAACTCATCTCTGACCCCTCGTCAGACTCTCCGCTGGGCGCAGTGCTCTAGCAGCTCAACAGCCACGTGATTCGCATGTTTCACCCCAACGCCAGTTTCTGTCTATTTTACAGTGCTCCGCGATTGCGTAAGCTGTCAGTCCTCTTGGCTTCGTACAGGGTAACAAGAGGACACACAGTTTACAAATATCATCTTCATGATTATTCTGACCAAGTTTTTATATTTACTTTTCCTCACTGTTTCACTTCTGACAGGGCTAGACCATAGTCCAAGAGCGTGGACTACTTCCGTGTTTGAACAACTTTTTATTTTTATTTAAAAAGATAGATGTGCCTGAATGAATGTAGATTCAGGGCCAGCAGGAACTATCTCCATTAGTATTCCGAGTTATATATTAGTACACTCAGGTTCATCAAAGTAGTCAATCAGCCCAGACGTCTCCAGCTGGCAGTAGTCTACAGTGCAAGCTAATATTTGGAACTGATGCATTTACCCTTCTTATTTAGTAGGCTTAACTACGTCCTTCTCTCACACCCCGCAGTGTTGTATACTTTTTTCTATATCACCCTGCCCAAACATTCTATTACGTTTTTTGTTTTTGTTTGGATTACACGATGCATTGTTCAACAAAGCGGAGTTCATACCTGAAGTTGTCAGCAGATTGCTCTGTCTTTGAGCCTGCCGCATGCAGAGAACTCAGACCTGTCTCGGTCGCGCCCCGCCACCGGCGAACCTCGGTCGTGGTATTTTTTACTGTTTTGACATCCTCCTCGCCACCTGAGGACAGGTTTTGACTTGTACTTTGTTTATAACATAGTTTCGTTGGCGAGAGAGAGCAGTGCATGGGACAGACATACATGTATCTTCCAAAATGCAACACAATAAAAATAACAGGGTTTCGAAAACTGAGATTGCTAACTCAGTTCTATGTTGGCGGGGGGGGGTATCAAAAGTCCAATGAGCAATAAAACTAATTCTTGCTTGATTATCCTTTTTGTTATCTTGTTGTTGTTAAGTTGATAATTTGTTGGGCTACTCTTGAGTTCTCAGACTGCACGTCTGGCTATGTAACAGATAAACGACCATCAAGGCCCCCCTTCGTTGTTACTCATGAACTTGATCAGAAAAAACAGAAATAGCCTTTTTACCAAACTCCACAGGCCAGGACGAACGGAAGCCGCGAAGAAGCAGAGCAAGTGTCATGGTCCATAACCGAACCCAATAAGACTGTTCCAATAGCTCGCATCTGTAGCACAGATAGCGCAGTGAACCGACAGGGGAATGAAAGCAACGAGACC
>NW_023339663.1:4784018-4805361 GCF_004916995.1 Morone saxatilis
GTTCTTTTAATGGACCTGGCAATGTCCATGAGGACATCCTGTAGAGATAGGAAAGGGCCTTCCCAAACTATTGCAAAACCAAATTGGCGACGTGCTGTTGTCTAAAGTATTGTTTGTGCTGTAGCAGACAGATGTTTCTTATTTTCAGCTAAATGGCCCTAATCATAAAAAACAGCCCCAAACCAAAAGTACACATCTGTGGACAGAGTTGTCTGCTTACTTTCGGCCACATGTGGTATATCGTTCACATTTCATTTATCACGTAATTCAAAACTTAATTCACACGAGGAAAGAGCTAACCCAAAACCTGTTACGAGTTGTATCATTTCCAAACTTGTTTATGCATTGTGGAGTCCTGAATTTGTTGTCAATTCATACCACTTGAGAATGTTTTACAAAGTTCTCTGTCCTCCAACAACAATTGTTATTTCCAAACATGGCAAACATTCTGTGGCTTAAGTTTCCTAAATGTGGCTGTTTTTCTCACATTTATTTCATTGTAAATATTTAATTTGCCATGATGACACAGACTTAACATGTTTTTGGAAACAGAAAGCTATATTTTTGCAGCCAAACTTTCAATCAATATTTAAATTCTTGGCTAAAAGGTAAAAAATATAACAATTATTCACTGGCACGGCTTAGAAAATACTGGTAAGAAACATATTGAGATATTTTAGTGCTGGATTTCCAGTTTTAAAAAATGCTCTTTTATGTACTGTGATGTTATAGTCCTGCATGTGTCCGTGCTTCTCAGGTGGATTCTGGCTTGGTGTGGACCAGGAAGGAATGACGGGGTCCCTCTCCTGGTCAGGCGTCTTTTTTGGGGTGCTGGCCAGTGCTTTTGTCTCCATGAACGCCATCTACACCAAGAAGGTGATGCCAGCAGTGGACGGTAACATCTGGAAACTGTCCTACTACAACAACATTAATGCCTGCATCCTCTTCCTCCCATTCATTCTCATGTTCGGAGAGTTGGGCCATCTCTCCAGCTTCAGCCGCCTCACTGACCTCGGGTTCTGGGGCATGATGACACTCGGAGGAGTGTTTGGTTTCGCCATTGGCTACGTCACAGGCCTCCAGATCAAGTATACCAGTCCACTTACGCACAATGTCTCAGGTACGGCAAAGGCCTGTGCACAGACTGTTATTGCGGTGGTGTACAACTCCTCCAGTAAAAGCATGCTGTGGTGGACCAGTAACATGATGGTTCTTTGTGGCTCATCAGCCTACACTTGGGTCAAAAGTCTAGAAATGAAGAAGATTCCATACAGAGACGCTCAGGACTCCGCCAAGGAAAAACTGCTGCCAGGGGAGAAAGGCAACATGGGAGTTTAGCCATTGTAATTAAGCTGGTAAACCCTCTGTTTTATCCATGTCGCGTGAGAATGTGAAATAATGTAACATATGATTGTTAGTGATTTAAGTGAGACGTACGTGGAATCAGTGATTTTGATTGGGTTTAATAATGTTGTGGTTTTTTACAGTTTGACTTAAGGCTTGAAGGAATTTCTATATATATTTTATTTCATGTTGATTTGAGGCCTTTTTACAATTATTTTTTAAAATGAAATGACTGAGAAATTTAATAATGTGTCTTTTATGGTCTAGTGTACAAGTGAAGGAAAAAAAACCTGTTTTTATTCACAAGGAGGGTATATTTACTGAGATTGAGGGTATTGGCGTCATAGCAAACTAGAAACTTTTTTACAGCTACACGCCATTTCTATGAATGTATGTCAGTATCTTGTTCATTTTTTTTATGATCGCCTCTGGCTAGGAACATGTCTGCTTTCTCAAATATGAACAAAGCCAAGACAGCCGGATCTGTAATATCCTGTAGTTTATAGAGGATACAACAGACAAGGTAATCAGAAACCTCGTGTCAGTGGGACTGACACACAATAGGCTTTTATCTCCAAAGAAAACACTCCTTCAGTATACTGTTGCATTCACAAACTTGTGCACTATTGCTACAGTACACCATGTTTCTGAGCTGAGTCAAATTTTAAATTGTGAACATAGGCAATGGCATAAGGTCTATGACAATATATTTGCATTTCAAGACAAAAGTGGGACAGACTGAAAGAGAGCCCTGTTTCAATTACTTATATATCTCTCATGTTTCATGTGTTGTTCTTACGTGTATATCTTTACATGACAGAATAATGCACAATTGCACCACAACTGCGAAGTCTTTTTTTTACACTTATACTTAACTTATGGTATAACATCTCTGGGACCTCTTTACCAGACTGAAAATGTTTTAAGTGAACCATTGTCTGTATTCAAAACCAGCTTTTTAAAATGTCTTTAAACCATTGTAACACATCAACTGAACAAAAACAGGGCGCTTATTTAAAAGAACATTAAAGATGGTGTACAATTCAACTGTTTTCAGGTTTTCCTGTTATAAAGGAAGATTTTGCTTTCGCTGGTTATTTATATTTGTGAGTTTGATATTTTGGTTGATTATTCTTGTCAAATAAAAATATATACAGTTTATAGACATATTTTGTGTCAATCTACATTCTCTAAATACACTTTAAATTTAGAGACTGTGCTATATCTTAAAATTTCATGATGATTCAGAACCAAAACAAATAGTCTGAGCTTTGGCACGATTATCTTATACGTATGAAGAAAATATTTAAGCCATTAAACCAGCTTCTGTCTTTGCTCATCCCTGATGTGTGTGAGAAGTTAATGAAGCTGGTGGCCTTGTGTTTTTTTGCCACATTGAGGCGAGACATTCACACACTGCCGTCTATGTGGGCCTTAAAAGGTATGTTGAGGTATCTACTGGAGGCCTAAAATCATCAAATCTCGACACAGACCACTATATCACATAAATGCAGAGCTGTCTGATGAGGTGAATATTGTAATTGTAATATGAAGTTCATGTTTGATATGAAGACAGAAGAACATAAAAGTGACTCTAAAGTGAGAACATTGTTATTGTATTAATAAAGGTGAATATCCTTGGACCTGCTGAAATAAATACATAATGTATCAACAAAATTAATAGTTTTGTTGGCAAATTTGTTCTCATATAAGTTACTGTATGGAAATGATGAAACATTTTAGGTTACCAGTAGCACCAGGAGCAAACAACTACATTGTTGAAGATGGCTATGGCTATCTAACAGGGAACTTCCTTCCATTTACCATTAGAAAATATCAATATATTTTAAAACAGCGGTGTTAGATCCCTGTAGGACAATTCATTCTCTGCATTTAACCCAACCTAAGTATTAGGAGCAGTGGGCAGCCACTGTGCAGTGCTCAGGGACCAACTCTAGTTCTAAGCCAGTACTTTGGTCAAGGGCACAGACAGGAGAATTAACCTAACACACTGGGAAACCATTGTAGTCTCTTGGATTTGCAGTAATCCAGATGCCTGCTGGCAAAGACACTCACAGATAAGTGCATGTTATAACTGCTGCAGAACTTAATATCTATCTATCTTCATAATACTTGCCACTTCTATGACCTCATTTAAGCTGATAAGATGTGTTTCAGTGGGATGTCTCCTCTGTGTGTCACTATTGCCAATGTGCTTGGTTGTTTTCAGCATGGTTGGAGGTGAGGAAGGTCAGTGGATGTTGGAGCTCGCCTGGATGAGAGTCTCCGGGCTCCAAATGGAATATTTCTCAGAGCAACAGGGGGGCTAAAAATAGCTGACAGAGCACCATGGGTAATTACACGAACCAAAAAACACTGGTCTCTGATGTCAAGAACTCATTTCAACAGCGAAGTTGGCCTTGTGACACCAATGAAAGTTTTATAACTGTGTCATCATGTGAAATACATAATCCCCCATCCCTCATCTTTCTCTCTCATGTCTGGTTGGGTCAGGTTTAACATGACAAGAGGAGGCAAAATCTTCAACAATGATTGACAGTTCAAAGGCTGCAAGAATCATAAGTAGTCCCTCATGTTTCTTTATATGTGTCAGCTCAAAGTGGTGGTCAAAATGTGGTTGCCACTTTGTTGATCTTAGAGTTAATTACTGCTGGGATGTTTTCAGTTAAAATCATGACTATAGTTAATGTGTGTAGACACACATTCTTCCCATGCAACGAGAGTTGCATACTTTATATTAGTTATATAATTTCATGTAGTTTAATGTCCTCAGCCTCATAATTAAGCATCTTAAACCAGCATTAATTGCTTTTTCATGTATGTATTATATATGTGTTTTTAGTGTCATTCAAAATACAATTATAGTTTGTCAGCCATGCCTGCTGTATATTCAGGGTAAAAAATAATAATTGATGTTGACTTGTGGGCTTGAAAGTGGGACATTATAATTATTTCAAAATGTATACCGGTTGAAATAATAATATCTACTGTAAGTCTGCTGCTTTGTATAAATGCCATTGGCACTAATTACAGCTTTCTTTATTTGACACATTTGTAATTTTCACATATTTATTCCCCATTCCTCCAGCATATTTGCTCACACTCAGTCAAGCTGGACAGATTTTCACACCGGCTGCCCAGCACCAAATGACATACAGATAAAAACAGGCTTGTGAAGAAAAGTCAAATACCTAGCAAGCTCAGATCAGGTACATATACTTGATATATTTTCACTGGTGGATACCAAACCAAGAGAGTTAATATTGAACTTTTTGTTGTTTCATATCTGCTGGCCATTATTTGTTAATGTGTAAGGCGATATTATGTCAAGGATGTATCACAATCAACTTATTATGGAAATGTTCTGCCCTTTGGTGGTTAAAAATCTATAAATGCAGCTTTAAAAGAAAAGTTTAGAAGGTCAGACTTTGGTTATTGTTCAAGCACTGGGGCGTATCGTCACTTTCCTGAAGCCATGTATCTCCAAAGCACCAACTTTTAATGGGCTAAAGCAGCCCTACAATACATTTTGTAGGTAATGCAGTCGGTAAATGGTTTAGCTGAAGAAGTAGGAAAAATGTATTGGATCATAAAGGAACAATTAATCCTTCATGTTTTGAAATTTCTGAAATATTCAAAATCACCTAATTTGATTAGTGAGATTGATGATTTTCATCAGGACATTGATGATATATAGGATAGGAAGATATGTACAATTTACGTAATGTAGATCACTTAATATATGTGTATACCAACATTCTCAAAACCAAGAAAGAAGAGTAATTGGCAAGCCAAAAATCCCAGAGTCCCTCAATCCTCTCTGCTAAATGTACATTTTGCAATCTCATCCTTAGTAATATCATATGATGAAAATATCACATATCACACAAACTAACAGACAAAAGTCTGTATAAACAGCAAACAGCAAAGGTTGAAGTTACGTAGTATTGTAAGTCTCAATCTGTCTGCTTACAACCTGCTGTAATGGAGAAGATGAGAACAGGTATCAAAACATGGAAACTCCAGAGTAAAAGCTTAGGTAATGGAAAAGCAACCTTGGTCATGAAATGGGCTGTGACGATCCTGTCAGCCTCATTCCTGCAGGCAGATCTATGGCGACTGACATCATAAACATGTCGGGGGGAGGACATCTGTTATCTGTCTTCCAAGAAGTTTTGAAATTGTCTGGCAAGATAGCTGGTGTATGATGAAGCATCAGTAAACACATTTGGCTTGATGCACCTGCAGATATGTGTTTTTTTTTACATGGCTTTTGAAGTGTTTGGAAAAAAGAATGATTTTGAATATCTAACTTGCAGTTTTGGTGAAATTTACCTCTATTCTTTCCTTGAAACCTCTCTCAGATGGAATGTTTTTCTCTGGACTTTCTTCACTGTTTTCCTCATTAGCATGTCTTTATTCCCTCAAATGCACTTTCCACTCCCTTTGCCAGTAATTTTCCCCCTGTTACTATTCAGCGTGCAGCACTCATTCTGGACTCAAGACTCAGCTCGACACGAGAGCAGGGGAGCAGGAACTAGTTGCAGACCTAACACTGATTTGAGCTGGATAATTTCAAAGCAAATGCAAGCTTTCACAAAGGAAAACATCATGGAAGGAAGGGGTTAAGGACCTCTGTCCATTATGCTGAGATGGGAGAATTCATCATCCATCGTTACGTCATATTTTTGAGCAGACAGGAAGATCTGTAGATAACTCCGAGCTAGTGCTACTTTCTTGGAACTTCTTTGAAAGTTTATTGCTGTGAACTTGGCAGCCAACATGCTCACTTTCCTCACAAGGAAAGTGCCCATGCCCACTTCTCTGGACCCCATATTCTACTACCTCCTCTTAAATCTTTGGTTTTGTGTAACGGCTTGGCCTCACGGTAAGTAAAAAGCATTTTTTGCTGTTTTGATTGACGGTTGTCAGAATATTGGAGAGTCTTTATATCCTGTGGCCAATCCTTTGTGAAAATGTTGCTAACTTTTAACAAGAACTAAGCCTGTTGGCTTACTGCTGACTAACTGTGGAGCTATTCATGACGATGAGTCACTTCTGCTGCTAAAACTTGTCCCAATGCATGCTTCAGACTGTATGTGTCTCACTGAAATTAAATTACTCATAACTTCTGCTGGTATAGAGCCATTTCCCTTCCCAATTAGTGGAGATGTTGGACATATCAGTGAGATTTCAATATCTGGGAGGCTTTTACATTTCATTTAGCACATAAATCCATAACTATTGATGGGTAGAATTATGTGATGATGACAATTGGCACAATTGAGTCCATTTTCACTGCTCCATATTATTTTGATTGTGTTTGAAAGAAAACAAAAAAAACAAAAGCTGCCATCTTCAGTTGGATTTTGGGACATATTTGTACCTGTCTGATGCATCATTGTGGATAAAAGCTCACAAGGTATAGTATGGCAGCTTAAGGTCTCAGATATGGTTCACAAAGAGTATACAGACCAGCTTGGCTTGATAGCATCATCTGCCACAAAATCACCTGCCAAGACAGACTTCACACCTCAGCAGTTCGTCCGGTCATCATGAAAGGTTGAGCGTGTGTTGTACAAGAAAAGTCGGATCTGTATCATCACATAACAGGAAAATATGCTAAAGGGCCAGATTTGTACATTTGTACATTTGTACATTTCTATATCCACATGTGGAAATGGAAATGTGCTATAGGGATGCATCAGTTGTCATTTTCTTATTGATAGAAATCCATGTGTTGTAAGTAAGTAAGTCAAAGGTTTCAGTAGGTGCATATTAAGTTTGATGCCACTGTCTTTTGTTTTTTTTCCACACCTCTGACAGGGGACAACTGCCCAAGCTCTAAGTGGAGCGTCATGTGTCGTCCATGTTGTGAGTACCAGCTGATCCAGTGTCGGTGTCCCTCAGAAGGGTCGAGGGTAGGCTACACTGTTCCCTGCTGCCGCAATGCTCTGGATCAGTGTGACCCCTGTATCTTTCATCCAGGTACATTCTCATTGTTGCTTAGAGACATTATGTTATCCGTAATCTGCCTGGTGCTTATTTTGTCTCCTGTTCTGTTATTGCTGCTCACACTACCCACCCAGTTCTTCTTCTGTGTATTCCAAAGAAGAATCTGCTGCTGTCAGAGACACAAAATACTTAATTTCCGGTCGATTTATCTTTTTTTTAATCAATTTTACTGCATATATTCTTTGCATATATATATGTTTTCTTTTTGCTTTTACAAGTACACTATAGGGAACTACAATAAAAAAATTATTAGATAGGGTATTCATAATATGTAATCATATGATATTAATATTCAGTATTAAGCTGAACTTATTTCTGCTTTTGTCCTTGTCAGGCTGCAGTCTGTTTGAGAACTGTAAAACCTGCCACAATGGAACATGGAAAGCCAATGATGACTTCTTTGTCAATGGAAAGTATTGTAGAAAGTGTCGCCAAGGCTGGAGTGGAGGGGACTGTAAAAGTGAGTTTGACCTTGAGCCCCCCTTTTGTTTTGTTTTTTGTCAGTGACATTTTCTTCTTCTTACATTCGCCAGTATAGTGTTACCTGGCTAGTCACCATATTATATGATTAGTCTGATAAGGTTCTAGTAAATTCCACTACCACAACCACTTCTGACTGAGTAATTCCATAATGATTGACAGAGCTCTTGAAAACTTTATTTCATGTAGTGGTACTGTTTATATTTATTTGCAGCATTTGTAAACATTGCTATTTTTTTTTTTTTAGAAATTATAAGCTCATTATAAGTTAAGGAAATGTTAATTTAATTTGTGGAACAAAGAATTTAGGGTGTAATCATGATCAAGACTGTGTTCCAAGTTTGTAATACACCATAAGGACACTTGGTGGCGACAACGCTTTTTGTTTAGGTTTCTGCCAAGTCAACTGCTAATAATGTAGTTTTAGTTTCTGTAAATATTGAAATATTGGTGAGATATATGATCCTATTTTTTTTCTTTTAAAATCATTATTGTCAGCATTGTACTACAGCAGTAACCACACCCATATCATTTAAATCAAATGTGTACTGGTAAAGCAACACTGTACTAATAATAGAGGAAAGAAAAGAACTTTACCTGCTTGCCACTCCTGTTCACTCTCATTGTATTTTTCCATTCTTTATTTTTCATGGCCCGGGGGAAATTGCCACTTGGATGCCATTCTGTCATGTGCTGTCAGTTTGATATGCACAAGGGAAGGCATTGAGCCATTATGCAACTTCTGTTGTCCTACACAACCTGTTCAGTCTGTATAGGTGCACATGGCCAAATTAAATAGGCTGCATGGTTTTATAATGCTTTGCTAGGCAGTGCATACAAAAGGGTTTTGTGAATTTTAAAATATGCTAAAATCCTAAAACCTTTAACAATTAAATAGAAAAACCCAAACCCTAATTTCAGCCCTTATCCAGGTCCCCTTTAGTAGCAAGAAGTGACAGAAATCAATTTGTAGAATTTATAATATCTCCTTTTGCTTTTTTAGTCATCTGAAGAAAACACATGCCAGCATGAATACCAGCATGATGTTTATAATCATGGTTATTGAAGTGGCTTATTGGATCACATGATCCTCCTATTTCTTTTTTTTAAATTATCTGCCCTCTTACACAGCATGCCACATTACTGGTCCTGCTTAGAACAGTAATAAATGTTCAGTGCAAACATGAAAACACACATTTAATGAGAATGTGAATTTAATAAGTAAAAGTAATCACAGTTCTCTTGTGGGTAGCATGTGGTGGTGTCATTCAGCGGTCTCAGGGTCACATTGCCCTGGAGAGCTACCCAACAAATGCCCGATGTGAATGGACAGTTCAAGTGGAGAGGGACAGCAAGATCGAGCTGAGGTGGGTAACTTATTTCAAAGCTTTCATATGCATGGAACAAACATGGAAAGTAGCCAATATCTGAAACAAACAAAAAAAAGGTCAGTTTTTATTTGTAAAGGTACAAGTGATCATTTTATTAAAGTGACTTCAGGTAATAAATTGTGAGAAAAGCAATCTTTTATTGCCAATGTTATGATTAATAAAATGGTTGAGAGTAAGGATTTATTAAGTCAAGGCAAGGTCTACCAGAGTGATAAATTTAACTATATCAGTGTGACGATTATAAGAGAATCTGTGACAGCTTTAATTCAGTGCAGTTAACTCAGAAATCTGCTTTTTGAAACAAGCCAAGCTAAAAGATCTGTTTCGTTCTGTGTGCTGGATACTACTTTTCCTCAATTTGCAATTCACCAAATAGAAGACCAACTCTGTCACTGTCAGCTGATGTTGAAGCCAACAGTTGAGAAAGGTTTGTACTCTTACACTCAGTCAAAAATGTGTATCACCAGAAGTTCTATCTCATAGAAAAAATGTCTACACAGTGATAAAAAAGTGGAAGAGACAGATGCAAAAAGAGTGAAATTATTCTATGTCCAATATGTGAAGAAATGTGATGAAGAAGTGAACGTTAAAGTTATAGGACCATCGCGACTGGCAAACCTCTGCTGACGTTGAGGTGAAAGCAGAGTGGATAGCCCTGTATGACCACCTAGAAGATTAGGATTTCGAATTGGATTGAAAAATCAGTTAAACATAACTTCTCTTTGGATATGCTGCAGGTTTTCACAGCTCAGTCTGGAGTCTGACCATAACTGTGGTTATGACTATGTTGAGGTGCGTGATGGCCACAGTCTGAGCTCCCCTGTGTTTGGCCGGTTTTGTGGGGACCAGCTGCCTCCTCCAATAAAAACCTCTGGGAATGTCTTGCACATCCTGTTCACCTCAGATGGCTACAACAACTTTGATGGCTTTGTTCTCACTTTTCAGGAGAGTTCAGGCAGGTACAACCATTGTTATTAATGTGAATGCTGCTTTGCTTCAGCCCATAGCAGTATTGTTGGACTCAATTGCAAAATAATGCATTGTGGTTCACACGCTCAGCTGATGCATTGTGTGAGGTGGAATCAAAAAAAAGACTAATCATGTATCACTTTGATATACATTCACAATATGCTGTATGTATTTAGTTCAGATAAATATATCACGAATACATAAAAGATACTCTGTGCTGCTCTGCTGCATGCTTCACCTCTCTTTGTTTGCATGCACTCTATTTGTTCCTAACCTTTTTCTTTTATTCTGCTGTAGTTGTGCAGTCTCCTATGCAGGGCAGTAATGCGAGACGGACAGTCAGCGACACAGATTTGTCATACTCATCCCTCTCCATTTGCCCTCTTTGAAGCAAGTTATGCATCTAACTTGCATCTCATTTAGCCAGTCTTTTCTCTCCTGGAAATTAAATCTCGCTGGCTCCTGAACATATAGTGGTACATCGTCTTCATCATCATCATTATTAGTAGTAATTTCTACTAGTATAGTTTTTGCTATTGTTGTTGCTGTGTATCTCTGTATCTGTCTTTCTCTCTTTACTAAAAACCTAAAACTTGTGGGTTCCCTCAGAGCACTGTCCTAGGGTCATTTTTATGTTTTACTACATATGCTAATGGTTTAAAAGCAGATTGTATGCTCTCTTTCTTCATCCAGGCAAATATAAGTATCATCTCAAAGATAAAATTTCAGTCAGAAATATGTTGACCATTGAGATGCAAGTATTTAAAACTGGCTCTCATTTAGGAAAATTGAATTGAATTGTCAACTGAATTCTTAGCCTATCCTATGACGGTTTAAATTTCATTAGGTATTGTTATAATTGAGCAGCAAGAGGTAACTCATTTAATGTAATTACTTTTAAAGCAAGAATACATGTTTACATATCACAGCAGTACCACAGCAACCATTTATGTGAATTTAATGAACTGTAACATTTTAACACTTGGGTATCTTTATTCAGTTTAGCTGCTGGTTCAGTGGGTGTTTGTCTTTCATTTATCACCAAAACATTTCTCAATAGTTTCAGGCATCAAGAATCCAGTGTGTTCACTCCCAGAGCAACCAGTGAATGGATATTTGCTGCTTGTACATGGTCAAAAGGAGGAGCTTGTATCTGTAAACTACCGGTGCCATTCAACTTTCACACTGATCGGCTCCCAGCAGAGGAACTGTCTGCCTAATGGCACATGGAGTGGCACTGTTCCCAAATGTGTAAAAGGTACTTTTTCACCAGGTCTTCATGTCTGTTCTTTGTACAATATAAAAGCAATATAATACTCTTATCTGAGGAGTTTTCTTGTTCAAATACATACTCATATAGGCCAAACAAGCAGAGTCCAGTGCCCTCCTCCACCCAAATTGCTCAATGGCTACCACAGATCTGTTCCTCACCAAGCTGGAGGTGCAAAGACAGTTGAGTTTTTCTGCAAAAAGTCCTACATGCTGAGTGGAAACCACCAGAGTACCTGCGTCTCTAATGGCTCCTGGAGTGGCAGGCCGCCCAAGTGTGTGAGAGGTAGCTGTTTTCAAAAACACGTTAAGATTGGGAACACACTGTTACACTAAAAGTAGCATATTTTCTACTGTATTACTATGTGAGGACAGCACAAAATGTTTCCAACATACAGTTAGTCTTACTATTTGTTTATCTGACTAATGTATGCAGAAATCTACACAACATTTGAATAAGTAACAATTTAGCAATTAGAGCACTGCGATGAGTGAGTCATTAGTTTGCATCAGGAATGGTTTCTTTATAATATGTGTGTTACTTTTACTTTCTGAACATAATTTTTCCTATTCACACTAAATAACTCACCCTCATGCTCACGATTATTCATGTTACTGATTCTTAATTTGCCTCTACAGCATGTCGAGAGCCCAGAGTGTCAGAACTTGTTCGACAAAGTGTTGTGAAGCCACATCTGATATCAAGGTAGCCACTAAGACACTATATGCATTTATTAATGTTTGCTATTTTGGTGGTGGATGTAGCTCACACTGGTAACAGTATTCCCACATTAAGTTATTCAAGTGCGGATAAGAAACTATTACGACCAACTTTTTTATTTCAACAGAGATAATCGAGACCAAAGACTCAAATTCTCATCCAGGTACAACATGCACGATTTGTTGTCAGCTGGTTTTATTCCACTTACATTCGACAAACAGTCAAAAAAAGATGACACTGCCTTTGTGGAGCTTCCTCGTGGCTTTCATCCAGTCTACACAAGCATTGAGTACAAGTGTGCCTCCCCGCTGTACCACCACACAGGAAGCTCCCGACGCACATGTCTGAAGACTGGCAGATGGAGTGGACGCCATGTTTCCTGCTCACCAGGTGAGAGCGGCTGCAGTGTAAACCCAGCCAACAGAAATTTATGTTTATTCTAACAAATGAAAATTTGAATTAAATATTGCAGATAAAAAGGCATGTCATGGTCTGGTTTTTACCAACACCTTATGGTGGCTAATGCTACCAAATGTTAGTAAGAAATATTATAAAAAATTTGCTTTGCAGTTTAGATGCCACTAAATCATACACACTGGACCAGATTATTTTGTCAAATTCATGACTTTTTTTTTTTACACTCTCAATCTTTACATCTGCTTGGTAAATATGAAGCTAGAGCCAGCAGCTGACTAGCTTAGCTTAGCATAAAGACTGAAAACAGGGGTAAACCGCTAGCCTTACTCTGAGTCTGCTATTGTGCATGTTGGCTCCTTTTTAGAGCCAGTTTGTTATGAAATTATATTTTTGACACGCTGTTTGTCTCTCTCTCCCTGACTGTTATCTTCCCACAGTGTGTGGCAAATTCGACACTTTCAGTCTACACAACCTCACAGACACTCAGTGGCCGTGGCATGCAGCCATCTATATCCGCTCGCCTCCTGATCATACTGCCAGCACCCAAAGGCCCCGTGGATTAACCACATCTATCCAGCAGGGGGCCTCAGAGGAGTCCACATTCTGGTACCTGGCCTGCAGCGGGGCTCTGCTCACCCAGCGTAGTGTCCTGGTGCCAGCTCAGTGTGTGGTAGACAAGGACATGCAGCAGACCCTTCACCCAGCACAAGTGAAGGTTGTCATAGGCATGCGGTACCAGACATCCAAGGATCGGCCGAAAAGCCTGCACCACCTCAGGGTACAACACAGTCTATTAGTCAGAGTCCATCAGGTTTTTTATATTTTCTTAATATTTTTGCTTTTGTTAGATGAGTTTGTAGAAAACGTAAGTCTTCCACACAAAATATCATGTAAAGTCACATTATTTATCATCAAGCATGAATCTATATATTTGATATCTAGACATATTGTTAACATTAATTTGCATTAAGGTACCAAGGTTAAAAAAGTTTAAAGGCTTTAACTTTTCTTAGATTTTGAGGTTTCGATTTTTTTATTGTCAATAGAATTTAAATAACTATGTATTTTTTAACTGAAATATTAATTTAAATGGTGGTAAAACATTGGTTGTTGGGTTGCAATAGCATTTAATTTTCATTGTAGGATGGCCGTCTCAGAAAGGTGTATTACACACATATTATTATCATCAGTTACAATAACCCTTAAAGGAACAATAATAGAAGATAAGAAAATTTACACAGTATGATAACCATGTCAGTGTCATTTTTCATACCATGATATCAGTTTACCCTAATAACCCTAATTGGTTGTATAGATACAAAGCTTTTTAACCTTTTTTTTATCCTATTTTTATCCTAGAAGCTTACATTTATTTTCACCTGAAAACTACCAAAACCATGCTTATTATTATATTAATGGTTTTAAATCTTTTCATTTTCAGGTCAGACAGCGCACAAAAGTTTTCCATGACTGAAAAATATACCAAACAGCAGATGCATGATAAAGTATTAAGCAAGGAATCTTCATTAAATAGATATAATCCTCTGGATAGGTTCTTGTTTGTAAATGGTACAGGAAGAAATCCTTTGGCATTTTGATGTGCATTTTAAGCTTTACAACTATATTTGACTTGGATTTGAAATATTTGCACATCTTGGTGCATATTATCTGATCTTGAAAGATATTCCAAAAACAACAAAACGTGGCACATTATTTGCGGAATAAGGCTGTCTCAGGTATTCTGACTTCAAGTAATTTAATTTCACTCTTTCTCTCTTTCTGCCTCAGCAGGTTTCAGACATTTTAGTCCATCCAAACTTTTACTCTGCACCAGACTCTGATGTGGCTGTACTCAAGCTAAAAGACAAGGCCAAGATTAGTGAGAGTGTGTTGCCAGTGTGTCTACCCAAAATGCAAGGAGGAGAGGTGACAGCGCAGGAGGCTTACACTGCGAGGTGGATTTTACCAAACGATTACAGCCACCTGAGCCTCTACACTCCCTTAAGCCAGACGAAACTTGTTGAGTTGGACGATGTTTCGCAATGCGAAAGAGAATTTGCTCAAGGAGGAGCACATACCACACTGATTGGTGACAATACACTGTGTGTCATTAGGAAGCCGTCCAGTCTTCAAAGCCCTTGTCCCAGCATTGTTCCAGGCATCACAACCATGGCAGCTGTGATTTCATCCACAAGTGGTATCTTGTCAGGACACGAAGGGACTCAGGGAATCTCCAGCACACACTGGGAGCTTCTTGGTTTAGAGAGTTTCAGCTATAAAGAAAATAATTGCCACCAACATACTTACACAGTTCAGATACGAATAGCCAACTTTCGAGATTGGATAGAGAAAAACATGTAGATTTTTTTTCTCAAAATGCCTCAATTTAACTCTCTTAAATGGTCATTTATTTCCAGTTTTGTAAATCTCACAGTTGGTGGAAATGGTGGAGATGAAGGAGACAGAGAGAACACAACATTTGCTGTGATCATTTTGTGTCAATATCATATAAGATGAGATATGTTGGCACCCTACCTGTATCTTTTATGTGTGCATGTTATTGTTCTGTATTGGGGCTACCCCCACTTCAAACAACTGGATGTCACCATGTGTTTGTGAGAATTAAATTTGGAAAATAAAAATGGTTCTTCTCCAGATGCCATTTTGAGTCTTTGATGCTCAGTAGTGTCAAGCTTTTTTACATTTACTGACATCTGTAGGCACTGTGTGCTTCTAGATGTCTCCAGACTCACGCTTAAAACCAAAAATGAGTTTACCAGCATCAGCAGGTCAGATTTGTTTTCATTTTATCATTTATTTTCTGCTGTATTGTTTGTGCTTTATTCCTGTGTTTCATTCCATGTAACAGCACTTTGTAACTTTTGTTTGAAAATTACGCTACTATTGCTATTATGAACTAACTAATAATATAATAAGAAACTTAAATACATTCAGAAGCCAAATCTAAAAGGTGCTTTAGATGTCCTGTCTCCAGCTCCAAGTCTCTGACCTCTGACTATCTCTGACTGGAGATAAACATTTTCTAAGAAGGATAAGTCATTAGCAGCAACGTAAGCCACGTGTGCAAATGTACATAAGTTTATATTCTGCAAAGTTTATATTAGGACATTTGTTATTCAGCTTGCATGCACAGTTTCCAATTCCAAATGTGCATATTTTATTTGTCTATTAAGAAGCACCAACAGTAAAACAGCCTATCATTTATAATGCAATGAGACATTAATTTCCCTGACTGCATGCTTTTCCAAGCAATGCCTGTGGGCACGTGCATGGCTGTACACCGCGTACGGACTGCATGTTCATCTGTTACAGTAAATATGCACAGTACCTGTGTGTCTGTGGTGTGTTTGCATGTGAGGTTATGCATTGAGTTTCTCTGCAGTCTCTCCAACATGTGCTGTCATTGAGAAACACGCTGAGAGGATTTGCTAAACTTAGCTCTTACTCCTGAGACGCAGACTCTCTGCGGCTTTGTGCAGGACACCTTTTAAGCCCGGCCAATTAAACAATGAGTAGCTCAGTAGTCTGTCTTTGCAGCTTGCAAACTCCATGGCAAGAATAAAAAGAAACTGATGATTGTATTTCTACTATGAAGAAAATGGCATCAGTGAATCTACTGCACATTCACAAATCATACACAGAACCACATGAGTAAACACATGAAAATTTTAGAAATGTAAATACAAATGCTTTCACAACCTTTTAGAATTGTTGCATTTAAGTTGACATTATGGGCTTGGGTCTTAATGTTTTGAACTAACGGAACCATCTTGCTGTATGATGTCATGATGCTAAAAATGGGGTGAAAATCTATTACTCTTTAACTGAGAGAACACCCCACCCACACCTTAGAGGAGGTACTGACCTCTCATCTCAAATCCCCATCCCTCTGTCTCTGCATCAGTCTGCACACTGTGTATGTGAAAGGTGTTTGTTTAGGTTTCAAGGGGGATGTCCGAGGATTTACAAACCTAGGAGGAGGAGAGGAGAAGGAACCTGCTGCAAAACCTGTATGATTTCTCTCTAAGAACTCTGTAAATATAAATGCTGCTTTAACTACGCAATCTTGAAGTAAATTTGCATTTACTCCAATCAAGAAAGCCCTAAAGATTTAAAGAATGCAAGACTTCCACAGGTGAGAACTTTTCATTTTAAGGATGCTAGAGGCGGATAATTACGTTATCCTTTCATTTTTAGAACATCTGATGTATGTAAATGGGAAACAGTAATTTAAAATGTATCAGTCTGCCTGATGATCAAATGATTTGTCTCAAGGTGACCCTAGCTTCTTCTCTTTAGTGTAATTCAGCATATTGATGCTGCATGACACACTTCGTACTGAAGGTGGTTGCTAGGTTAGACATATAATATGTAGCTTACAATTACAATGTCATTAGTGATGTGACCCAATTCCAAGCATACCTGCATGTAATGCTTGTTGCTGTGCTTGTTTGTATTCCCACTCCTACTCCTGAGTGAATGGCTTGTTGTAGGGCAACTTAGGATACTGGCAAAATGCCTACTAGTGAAAACCATCAGTGAACAAAGTCTTCAAATAAGCTGGGTTGGTCCTTATCCAGTTAAAATGCAAGAAACACATACACTGTTAGTGAATTAAAAAATGTATGACTTTACGTCTCAGGACAGGAACAAGTCATCCCATGCATTTTATGGAAGTGACAGTTTCTTAAAGCAATGCAAAACAACTGGCCTTGGGCCACATGTGCATCATTAGAGATACGGTGTTCTGTGAGATTCACTCCCACCACACTCCACAGCTCAAGACAAGACTGCAAAAGGATGAAGTTCAAAAGAATAGCCTGAAGGGTTACACTGTAAATTCTGAGTAAAATTAACTAGATGGGTTGCACATCAGACAGTTTCTTCTTTTTTATGCATCTTGTTAAGGAACGTGACTACAGACATAATCACATCATCCTCTGACGTGGTATAAATAGAACAATGTCTTTTGCAAATTTCAATGTACACTCTTACAGAAGGGTTTAATTGTATATCTCTTGAGAACATATTGGACATCTGTAGCATCAAAAATGATTTTTCCTGTCATACTCTTTTCAATGCACTTTTTTGCTATTACATTTTCATTAAGTAGAATATGCATATTTCACAAAATCAGAACGCAGTCCTGTAAAATATTTTTGAAGAAAAAAGGGCCCCTCATAATCACTTGTGCATCAAAGAAACTTTAAAGCAGGCCCCGAGGGCTAGCTGGAGGCCTTGAGGAGATATATTCATGTTCCGTCTCTGAAATGACATATCCCTGTTAGGCATGATGTCCACACATCAAGAACCATTTTAACCAATATAGGAACTTGTTTGAGTCTTTCCTATACAGTATTTGTACTGATCTTTACATCGAAAAAATACATTAACTTCTCAGGATTGCAGAGGAAGGTGGAGATGCAGTTACTTCCAGCTATGTTAGATGTCAAGAACAGTTTTATGATTACTGTGTTTTTTTTCTTTTCTGTGCCTTGAAATGAGAGCAATGAATGGTTCAAAGTTTATATTACACATTTGGCTTGTGTTCCTATTCTGCAATAAACTGCATGTTTTCATAAATATAATGATGAATTGTTCACTTGAATAATCTAATTGAACAGTGCACATTTCACACATCTCAGAGGTCCTGTCCTCAGTGTGAAGTTGCCAGCTTTTCAGACTTTACAAACTCAAAAAATTGGATGTTTAGTTAACAAGATATAACATGTAAACAAGATCTTGGAGCTGTTAAAGATGTGTTGTTCTTTTTGGGTCAATGGTTGCTGGTTGCCCCTGCTTCCAGCTAAGTTGGGTTAAACACTTTCAGAAACAAGCTCTCCAATGCACAGAGATGGAAATTGATATCAATCTTCTCACCTAACTCCCATTAAGACAGCAAAGAAGCATATTAACCTAGCTGCATAATTTAGCTTTAATTTGTCTCTGTGTGAGAAAGGACAAGAAGACTTTGTATGAGATGAGTCTGAGTTGAAATAGCATTTCCTTCTCAACTTCATTCTCAAGTGGAGGGTATGATGGCAGAGCAAGTCAAGAGGTGCTTATCCGATCTGAAATTTTTTAATTGTACATCTCCTGCTTAAGTAAGAGCAGTTAACTCTCATAATCAGGAGCTGGTGCTGAGCTCTGGCTCAGATCCAACTGAAATCCCGCTCTTACAAGACAAGAAGACGTAATTAAAATCATCATTGAAACAGGATCATCAGCCGTGCATCATGCCTCTATGATGCAAAACTGGGTGCTATTAGCTAGTGACAACACTCACTGTATATACCCTCATATGTGCATCTACAGTGTTGTACATTTTATATTTGACTGATAACCCAGTTGTTATTCATGTTCTACATTTCCATTTAAAGTCTGATTTAAAAGTCTGAGCCGACAACCAAAAACATTTTTGGATATTTGTCTTTACTAACAGCTAATACACATTTCAAACAAGATTGATTTCTCAAATATAAGCTAAGTGTTTGTTGGTATTAAGTGAAAATGCTCTATTTCCTGCAGTTGAATCTTGTTTATTTTTCCAGCTATCTTTCATATATCCCTGAGAGTGTTTGTGAGTGATTGATTGATGGTTAATTGACTGATTACTGCGGCATGGGTTTCAGTGAGGTTGAGGTCTGCTGAGTGTAGAAGGAAAACCATGTTGCTTTTCCTTGGACTTCAGATAAGTTAGACACAGACTCACTGTATGTTCAAGATTACTGTCCTGCTAGAACTCCTCGTTCACACAACTCTGAGCCTTTAATGAAACTGTAGTGGATTACAATTTGGTTCAGGCAAAACCTCATCGGTTTATGCACTGTTGCATTTCCATCTCATGTGGTTCCCCACTCACGTACATTCTCTAAAAAGTTTAAAGTTTGGCTGATTATAGTTTGTTTGCTAAATATGAGATCAGATGATGAAGATAGATTTTTAGACATCTTGTGGTTCATGGTCAAGGGAGAGGTCTGCTGTTCAGTATTCACTGTATCTTAAAGGACCAGTGTGTATGATTTATGGTCATTTATTAACAGAAATTGAACATAATATTTATAATTACTTCATAAAACTTGGAGTCCCTCGTATCTACCGAAGGAGCAGGTTCTCTTCCATAGAGTCTGTCATATTGAACCGCAATATTTCTGCAGTACGGACAAACCAAATAGCAACTTCATAATTGTCTGAAATGTGAGCAAAGTTTTTCAGATAATATTTATCTATTTTTTCAAAACATGCTTTTTTCCTCTACAGCAGATGGAGATTTTCTAAAGCTGTAGTGAAGCATATAATATTTAACTGATCTGAAAGCATGAAATCCCTAAAAGCTTTGATGGTTTGGCACATAGAACCATCAGAAAAGCCCATTAATCCTCATTGTTTCTGACCCATTGAATTATCACTATTTTACCGACTGACTGAGTCCCGGGTTGTGGTATCATTAGACTAAATCTCTGTGCTGTTAATGGACTTTCCACATCCACAGCAACCGCGAGTCTGTTATGTAACAGGGGTTAGAGCATGCTGGGAATTGTATTGTTTTTAACTGGTATTTACAGTATGTTGAAGGTGTAAACACCTGTGAGGTACAATGGAAAACCGTTAAGATACATTGTACTTGATACAAGAAAAAATGTTTATTACATTTAGAAAACTTTGTGGCTTAGGTGTTTCTCAGTAACAGATCACATGAACTTACTGCTATGTCCCTCTGGGCGTGTTGGTTAGCTTAACTCCAGGTTAAGATGACCTGTACATGTGAGAGTTTACTCTTACTGTACCAAAGGAGGCTGTTATAGTGAGGTTGCTTTTATTACTGATTTAAAATTAAAATGTGTTAATGAGGGGTATAATTTCTGTTCTTTATTGTTTACATTCATTTATTCAACTGAAGCCAGTATAGCAGTACCGAATAACTACTGATTGCTGCTGAATTTTACTGCTTAAGCTGTTTTCCTTCTAATTCAGTCATTTTTATATAGTGACAAGTCCATTGGGGGATTTATGTCACTTTAAGCAGTTTTGTCCTGAATGCAGAAATTGTGTATTTGCCTGTTAATCAAAAATAGATTTTTCCTATATGTTTTTGATGATTTTGGGGTTATTGGTTATTACTGTTTTGTCACAGTGACCACTGATAATGTGTCTCTGAATTGTAAGGTATCAGTAGGATGCTTCATCTGATTCCATAGTTTGGTGTAATGGACAAATGTCTGCAGTATGTATGTGCACTGTACCCACATACCTTAAATGATAAAATATCAGACATCTTTGTACTTCCAGGAGTTGTTTTGTCTCTCCCTGGACACTAAGTTCACAGTAAAAGTCTATGATTGTCAGACCTTTTTATATTTAAAAAAGTTCTAGATACCAGAACACCTAATATGCTTATGCATTAGAGGCAAACAATTTAAAATTATACAATAAGGAAAGGGGAAAGACAAACAATGTCCCCAAAAATGAACTCAACATTATGTTCACCAAAACCTCTGAGAGACTCAATATTCAGCTTCACTAAATTTATATTTACTCTAGTCATTGTTTTTGAAGCTGTATTGTATTAAAGTAAAGGGTTTTATTTTATCAGCGTCCTGTTTCACTCAAGGTTTAATCTATTTTTATTCATTTTAAAGTGGTGACAATCAAAAATTGCCAGAAACAGCGCAATTCAGTGACAATGATGACAACA
>NW_023339663.1:4805381-4819550 GCF_004916995.1 Morone saxatilis
TTCTTCTTATATGAATGCCATGCAAGTATGTAGGACAAAACAACATCACATAGCATCCTTCAAACAGGTCAAAACAGAACAGAAGACACCAAAAACAAAAAACCAGTAAGGCATGCATGTTGCATGCTGTGCTAATATGTTTGTCTGTTCATGCTTAGTGTGTGGATGTATGTTAATATTAGGGCATCAAAAGAGGTTTAAGTAGTGGTTTAAAACAGCAAAAGTGTTTACACGTTGCCTTTGTATTCATTTTTTATGGTCTTTTGACAGTGTTACCAAAGTCAGCTGAATTCCTGAATGTGTAAGGCAAGCACTCACTAATATTCGTCTTCTAGTTTCCTGTTTATTAAATCAATAAAAATAGTTGGTGAGAGAGATTTGTGGTGTTTGGGGCATTTTTTAATGCAAAGATGTAAGCAACAATTTAGCACGAGAAAAAGGTTCACAAAGAAGATCTCACGATCTGAATTACAGATCGATATTACTGACTTTTTTTGTGTTTTCAGTGTTATCGTTAATATAATTTATTGTTAGACTGCCAGAGTGAACCACTATCAAGATCAGCGTTTATTTTTTGATTTGCAGAAATATATTCTGGGATATCACAGCTGTAGACTTGTTCTCTGAGTGCGTCTGATCCATCTCAATGTGTATGTGTGCTGGATTAGGATGGCTCAGAACAGATTAGTTAATTATAGACACCTGCTATCTAAGCGTGGTGTGTGTTGTCAGGTGTTGCAGCATGAGGTTGGCTTGATGCTGAGGGGAAGAAGGTGGAGCCAGGTGTGGAAGTGCATGGACGAATGCTTTGCCATGTGCTCTTAGATTGTCTCTCTCCTTCCTGTCCAAGCTCTGAGAGCAGCTCGGTAATGGGAATCTTCACACACACTTGACTGATATAAAGTGTCACCTACCTAACACACTTACACCCAGTAACTCTGTAAACTTTCCCACAGCAGCTATGTAGTAATACACATATTTTACACTTGCTTTGGCAATGTAAATGTCTGTTTCCTGTGCCAATGAGGCCCCTTTTAATTGAAATGAATGGTATTTTAGTAATTGATCACGCTACATTCAGACAGCTGGAATTCCACTCTCTTTAATTCTGACCAAGCGATCATTTGATTCCCACGTCAAGGGAGAAAGCAGTAACATGGTCAAGCTGTCAAAAGACCAGTATAAAGACAAAATTATACTGTAGATAAGAATTAATTTGGCTTAATGCCATTGTAAGAGACTTCACAGCATCATGACTGACCTACAATAACCAGATAGACCAAATAGCAGCATGATGACTGTCAAAATGTTAAAATAGCTCCAATGACATCACACACACCTTGATAATTATGTAGTCCACATAAAAACCCAGTCGCCCCAACAGATCATTAAAGAATAAATGCTCCCATGGCAACACAATCACAATGACTGCATGTACAATGGCCATGTCACTTTGTGAAACTACAAAAGCCATGGTCACGCACTCTATGACTAAGCAACACTAAACAGCTGCGTCCTTACAAATACCTCAAATCAAGGTCTAACTCGCTGCTGTTTCTGCCGAACAATCTGGAAACAGTAACAAGATCTTGTGTTTTCAGAGCAGCAGAAGAAACATTCAGGGTTATGTTATTGTAATACAACAAATATACAATTTGGAAACTCATGAAACGTTCACATTTGCCTCGATTAGATTTTGATTTGCCTTCATCCAAATTATCAAGTTATCTCAAGCAATCCAGTGTTGGTTTAAGCTGAGGGACAGAACTGACTGAAGCAGCTTGCATGCCAAAAACTCCATTAAAACCAGCAAGAAATAAGAAATCTAACCCAAAAATAAGCCATAATTTATGTCTAATTAAATACTCAAATATGTGTGGAAGAAACGGCTGCAATCAGTTTTTCTATTTTGCTCTTTTGCTCTCATAATCAAATTCCATTCTGCTAAATGAGTTCTCCTTGAAGCTTAATTTGGAAGTTATTGTTTACTGTGAACTTAATGCTTAACATTAATTGAGAGACAGTTAAGAGAAAGGTGCAAATTTTTTGCCTTTCTCTTAACTGGCTCATATATTAAATGAAGCATGCAAATAAACCGAAGTGCAACCCATTTAAAATAAAAAATAACTCCTGAAGACCTGTCATTTGTGGATTGCACATATAGATATATACGCACAGTATATTTTAAATAATCCACATTGTGGATGAACAGTGAGCATTTCATCAACCATTATAAAGTGTTGCTTGAGACAGATATATAACAGGAAAGCCATATGACAATCTCTATTTTCTCCCCTTGAATGCCACTAAATTTATAAATTTGGTCAGTAGAGCCAATAAGAGCAGACCCTTGGTAGCACAAGATCTCACACTTCTCCCATCATGACACCACTCTGCATTAGAAATTAATTATGGGCTGCAGCTACTGACAAAATCTCCAGTGACTGTGTTTAGCCAAGTTATTTTAAAATTCACTTTTTGAAAGGGCTGTACAAAATTAAAGCTCTGCAAACCATGCATCTGTACTTCAGTTCTACAAGTGCAGCGTGAGGACTGAGGAAAATTGTCCAGATAAATATGCATTGATTATTTTGTAATTTATGAAATCTAACAAGCTGTTTGAAATACCCCAGCACGATTTTACAGTGACACAAGACTGAGTTACAGAATTTAACACTTATAACTCAACATTTTTCATAATAACATTATCATGATTATTTAACTCATTCAGGACCTTCTGAGATTTGATCTCTTTGTACATCTAAAGCCATGTAAATCATTCCCTCTGGAAGGAAAAGTAAACAAACAAACTAAGCAAAGCAAAAAAAAGGAAAGCAACAGGGATTTTCACTTCTTTGCTAATCTTAGCAGGTTGACTCCACCCCTCGTGTCTGGCAGACTCCTGTCAGACCTCCAGGTTAGTCAGTTTACCTTTACGCACCTCAAGCAAGCATCTGTGAGAGTGGATATACATCGAATGCTAAGCAAGAAGTGATCTGCAGATTTTTAAGGACTAAAGAGACCGTTCTGAAGAGATAAAATACTTTTTGGAGGTTCTGACTGGATTTAATAATGCATAAGCCATGAATCTGTTATTTTTTCCACTGACGCCGATGGCTGTGTAGTAGCTCTCCACAAGTACAATTTCAATTCCAAGCAACATAACAAACGACTGGTAAGCATTATTAGTAGCACATAGTGGTGTGGTAGTAGTTTTTGAGATGAGTCATCAAATCATTGGCACTGAAGAGGTACCATCAAAATAATGTTCAGTAGCTCCTGTGCAGATTTCCCTTGATAGCTGAATGATGCATCAGTGATGTACAAATAGTTGTGGCCTATTGTCTATTATTATACAATACATTATGCTATAAGGGTAAACTATGACAGTTTTATATCTGCAGTAGTACTGTTGGAGATGCAGTAATAGAGAAAGTATGATGTTCTTCAGTATCTGTACTGTTTGACAACATCCTGTACTGTTTACATCCTGTACATCCTGTACTGTTTGATCCTTTTACATCAGCTTCACAATCAGAGATCTTCATAGTGTGTATACTGGGTGACTTTTAATGCTAAGAGCATACAAGAAATCCCTTACCTTAGGAAATGTAAAGTTTCTTATTCATAAGGAGTTTTTTGGTTTTAAATTATCTATTCAATGCTTTTGGAGTGGTTATCTGTAGAAAGAACTTTAGTTTGAACTTTAAAGTTTGGTGTTCAAATTAGTAATCTCCTGCATAACAGCCGTCAGGCGGGTGGTGATGACACCTTGACTTTTCCTGGGAAGCCCCTTTTCTGTTGCATAACTCAATCAGTTGTGTGCTGCAGGTGCTAATTTTATCCTCTTTAAAAGGCTTAAGTCTCAATAATGCTAGACAGTCGTGATTGACTTGGCAGTTGTTCTGTCCTCACCTTGTATGTTCTCTGTTCCCGTTCATGACCTTTACAGAAAGTAATACAAAAATGCAATTATCCATTATGTTATTATAGTATAATACAGTGGAATAGTTGTGCTTTATATTTATATACTGCCTATAATTAAAGCTTTGTCTCCCCTCTGTTCTGTAAATGACTTTTTATGGATGAAACTTTTCACTTAATCCACAACCTTTGCTGAGAGACTGAGTATTTTTCTGTTGCACTTGCTGCCAGTATTAATATTCCAGGTGTTCGAGTCATGAAGGTCGAGTGTGTCCAAATGACATGGGCATTTGCTGTTACGTAACTGTGCACGTCTGTGCTCTACAGAGGATTTAAAGGCTGCACAGGGGAGAGCTGATCTTTAAGTCAAAGAGGCTTTACGCCAGACCACAACAAACCTGAGATACTTGTTGCTTCAGTGATATGATGAAGCAGTAAGATGAAAGAATGGGTCGTATGATGGACAGGATCATTATCTGAAATTAACATCTCTAAGCAATTAACTTACCTACATCCAGGAGACTCAGAAAAAACGTGAAGCCAAATCACTGACCACATTACACAAACACATATGAGTATATATAAAGCATTTGCTTGTGAGGAAATAAAAATTGCCATTAGAGAACTTTACATTCAGGTTTTTTTGCAGTTATATTTTATTCAACACTGAAATGGAATATTTCAAATTATCATAAATCACTCTGCAAAGACATCCAACAGAAGCAACAGCAGTAGCAGCAGAGGGGAGGATATGAGTAACAGCTGGTGTTCTGTTTACTCAAATGTATCAAGTAAAAGTGGAATAATTTGTTTAAAATGCAGATTTTAAACAGGCTCTTTATTGATTCTGTGCTAATTGTTAGGGAATGTCAGTCGCTAATTATAAAAGGCCATCTGCAAACTTTTTACAAATTTGCATGCATCAAAAATGCAGAGTATGCAGAATTAATTGAGTCTAATCTTGTGTGCATGTGCCCTCATTGATTACTTAATGACACTTTTTAAAACCTAGTAATCTTGTATGCAATATTGTGTATTCAATCACTATTGGTATTTTTTGTAATCGCCTAGTATAGATAGCACTCTAACAAGATGCCATCATAAGACAATTTTTGCTTTTTGGTAGTTGTTGACCGGTTTTCTCCCCAGTTTGCAATCACCTGTTGCAGTAACTATAATTGTAGAAAAAAAATAGCCTGTAAGGCTAAATCTGGTACATTTACATGGACTCAAGTGCTCATGTTTATTAATGTGCATTTTCCCTCCTAAATAAAATGAACATTAACATTAGTTATGCTTTCTCTTAGCTTCAATTATTTGTTTTGATTACTAAGCATATCCTCCTCTATGTAATCAAAAAAATATGTATCACAGAAATTCGTCATAGTGCAACTTAAAAATAGTAAGTAATGTCTGCTCTGCTTCACTTCTTTCAGTGCCAACAAAATGCAGAAGCAAGTGGAGGTCAGGATGGATGAGAACCACCTGGAGCCCAGAGTGGAAACTCCTGAGAGTGCATGTGGCGGTGTGTGTGATAAAATCATGAACAACATGGTTCTTACTCTCACAATCCTCGGTAAGTTTTTGGTCCTGCTACTTCCATCCACAATCCAGCCATTAGATATACTCCCGCTTATCCTGTTCAGTCTTAGGTTACCCAATATGCATTTGACTGCTTTGAAAAAGCAGTGACAAGAACTACAGGCAGACAAACACATTTACACCAACAGGCAATTAACCTTAATCGTCCCTTACATATTTTACTACATGGTATTTAAATATGAAAATGGTTCACAGCATCTTTATTAAAATGTTAAAAAAGCAAAAATGCAAAAGAGGAGTTTTATGATATTCTGTCTTGCTTTTAAATTATACTGTAATACAGCGAAGTGAGATGCTACGTTAATACTTAAGTTGAATGTACCAGAGGCAAACAAGGAAAATTTGTATTTTCAACAGTTCTTTTCTACTCTACATCTTTGGGCAAACATTTGGATCAATTTTATATTTTCTTGTTGTCATTATGAAGTGTATAGGTAACGCCATGGCACTGTGACTTTCAGATGACAGGTTGTGACATTAATTAAGACTCTCATGAGCAAACTGTCAGAATAACCACATCATTTATTTACTACAAATGTTGATATTTTCTCATTTAGACACTTTAAGTGTTTATGGTTAATATGTCTTTAGAGTAACCTGATGTTGTGTTTCATTTGTGTTTTCTCACCGGCTCAGGTGTGTTTCTGGGTTCCATTTCTGGAATGCTACTGCGGCACATATCACCTCTCCCTCCTGATGTTATTATGATCATCGCTTTCCCTGGGGAGATCCTAATGAGGATGCTGAAGATGCTTATTTTGCCTCTTGTTGTTTCCAGTCTGGTCACAGGTGGGTGAGGTACAGTAGCTGCTGCAAATGTTCTGCTCAATTTGTTAACGACTGCCCTGAAATGAGGTCGCATGGTGCACGTTGTTGCTACCTGGGAGTTGAGCTGCAACAGGAGAGATGAGAGAGTGGGCAGGCATTATCTGTATAGACAAGACCTGTGTGGAGGACCTGAGGCATACAGATGCAAGTATACAGATGTTATTGTTTTTCTAAACTTAAAACTATTTTTTGTGAAAATATAAACTAGGACAACAAAATCTACTAATATACAGTAAACATAGTACATTTGAGTTAGAGACAAAGAGCATGTTGATGAAGTAGGTGTCTGGCGAAGGTACGGAGGGAATCCAGTTACTGGAGGAGGAGGTGGAGCAGGAAGCCCACAGCATCCCCTGTGCCCCCCTTACCCCTGTAGGCAAATTGGACGGGATCATGTTTTTAGTTAAAAATTGGCAGGATGGTGTGAATCAGCAGGGCAACGGGGTGCTAATGACTGAGTTCTGTGAGTCTGGGTTTTTTTGGGGACTGGGATTATTGTTGCGTTTTTTTCAGAAGGTGTATTGTGGTAGACTGGTAGGATTCGCAGAAGAAGAGAACTGGAGAGCGTTTCAGGACACAGATCTTGAGCACCCTTGCCGCTATGCTGTCTGGCTCCAGGGCCTTGCCTGGCTTACACCAGCTAAGATGGCGCCATACATTCTTCTATGAAAGGGAGCCAACTCATTGGGAACCAGTGGAGGGAGTGCTCTCAGCTCTGAATGTATAACCAAGTAAAAAATGAGCTCAGTTTAAGTGATGAAATGATCTGTGTCAGATGATGTTGCTGGACTGTGTTTGGGTTCACATCCAGTCAGGGTATTCATTACTAGAAAACCTTATTTAGTGTTCATGGTACCAAATTCATGCTCTAGTTTGTCCTTAAATTCCACCTTTGCTTTAAAAACTTTATTTTTCATCTTGCTGTTTTCCATCCTGAAAGTAGCCCAGTCGTTATGCCTAAAGGCAAAGACTACCTTGCTTGATTAAAAAAAGAAACTTTATGCATACAACATCATCTTTACCTAAATCCAAATTTACAAAACCTTGAGAGTACACGCAAGCCTGCCTTACCAAACCAAATTACCATCAGTAAACAATTCATGTGTTGAAGACTGCTGTTCATTATGTGCTTTTCAAGGAGTCAAGACATCTAGTGGCTCCAAAAGTCAACAAATAGTGTTTCAATAAAAAAAAAAGTCAAGTCCACCTGTCTAGCTAACTGAAAATGTGTAATTAAGTTGAGTTTCTGACTGAGTCATCTCACTTTGGAAGCAATTCATATGAAATTTGTGGGTGCAGAATTTGTTTTTCCAATATATTTGCACAATATGTCTTTACAATAGTCACAATCACAATACCAGCTCTTATCACAATGAAGTAGGCCTTTTGTGTGGAGTATTCACAGTTAGTTCAAATGCTGCAAGCATGGTCTGACTGGAAGGGCATTTGCAACTGTTTGGACGGGTGGAGGGGAGCTGATCAACTTTTGTGAAAAAATTGTGATGTTTTTCATAACTACCTGAAGAAGATCTGAATGCACATATCTAAATCTATTGGCCTAAACTAAATCTACTTTTAACTTTACCACCATCTGTCAAGTAGAGAAAACTATATCTCTAGGCTCTATTTTTTCAATATTGGACATTTTGTTCTTCATTATATCTTTCTGTAAAACTATGCCAACAGGACTGGCTGGTTTGGATGCCAAATCCAGTGGCCGCTTAGGCACCAGGGCTATGGTGTACTACATGTCGACGACTGTGATCGCAGCCGTCCTGGGAGTGGTCCTGGTGCTGCTCATCCATCCCGGTAACCCCAAGTTGAGGGCTGGTCTTGGACAGGGAAAGAAGAACGACGAGGTGTCCAGCGTGGATGCTTTCTTTGATCTCATCCGAAATCTTTTCCCAGAGAACTTGGTGCAGGCGTGCTTTCAGCAGGTAGGAGTCTCAACAGAGGTTTTCACCCACCTTAAGAAGTCTGATTCATATGTCAGGTGCTCCAACTGTTTGTTCTTTTCTTTGCTTCTTGTTCAGATCCAGACAGTAATCACCAAAGTACCAGTGCCCACTAACAGAACTAAAGCACCTCCACAGTTTACTGTCAAAAGGTCGCTTCAGTTCAAGAGTGGGATGAATGTCCTTGGTAGGTGAAAACACACCCACTACAAAACCATAAAGAAATAGCAGTTGTTGAAGAAAAACATAAGTTGTTTGTTGTTTTTTCATTTTCAGTTACATAATAACAAGGAAACACTCAGATAACACATACCACCCCCAATGCTGCATGATCAGATTTAATAATAGAAAATCTAAAAATGTGCAATCTGGCTCCAGATTTGTGTCAAATTGTATGCAGTGACAGACAGTGATGGGAAACATTTGCCAGGTGTTTAAGTCAAGTAAGTTCAGCATTTCAAAAATAACCTATTCTGCAGTGTTCTGACTGTATCCATGCCAAAAAACGAATCACTTATTCCCTGACTCATGGTTTAACTTCCCACAAAAGTGGATTCTGCTGTCCTATTTTTGAGATATTCTGCTAATAGACAAACAGAAAGACAGAGCCAAAAACCAAACCTCCGAGGTTGATGTAGGATGCCCAACTAAATTGTCAAAGTACTTTTACTTTTTCGTATTATTGCAAACACATCCACACACCAGAAAAAAGGTACATGTCCAATGGCTTTCAATGAGTAATTATCCCTTATTGTAGGATACTCATTTTCTGTATGTGTCTTACAGGTTTGATTGGATTCTTTGTCGCTTTTGGAGTTATTATGGGGAAAATGGGAGAAAAGGCCAAACTGATGTTGGAGTTTTTCAACGTCCTGAATGAAATTGTTATGAAGCTTGTTGGCGCAATTATGTGGTAAGTGCTTATCCACTACAGGCATCACTCATCACATTCAGTGACATTGCCAAACCATTTCCCCCTGTTTTTCTCTCCACAAAAATGATACTTATGCAGAGGATCCAGCAGCTAACATATAATACATAATACATAAAAATATTAAATATATCCCATAGACATATATAACATACTATTAAAAAAGTACTCCTAATCAGAAACATATCCTATTTCTGTCTTTAGGTACTCCCCTATTGGTATTGCCTGCCTCATCTGTGGAAAGATCATCTCCATTGCTGACTTGGAGGTGGTTGCGAGGCAGCTGGGGATGTATATGGTCACCGTGATAGTGGGTCTCATTATCCATGGAGGCATCTTCCTTCCGCTAATTTATTTTGTGATAGTAAAAGAAAATCCCTTCACGTTCTTCATGGGGATATTCCAAGCTTGGGTCACAGCACTTGGAACAGCATCCAGGTATGAGGGATTTCTTTCATTCCTGTTTTATATTCTGGGATTCAGACTGATTTAGACTTCAGTCTGAACCTGGTGAGCATAGTAGGGCTGTCTCTAAATCAGGTTTCCTCTCCAGTGTGCTGCATGTTTTTGTGAATCTCTGATTCCCCTTTTCATCCTTTATTTCAAATGGTAACTATGAAGTAATCTCACTTTGCCTCCATGTGGGATACCGTTACCTTCCTTGATGTTTTATTAATGACATACTCTCTCCCCTCTTGATGTGACCTCAGCTCTCTCATGTTCTGACCTGTTCACTGTTCCACCATCTACGAGACAAAAGCATAGGAATTATGAGACATAACCAACAAAACAACTGCTGAGTTTTCTCCATGAGATTTACTCTTAAAGTGAATTCAAGTTTTGGTTTCTTTATTGAAATCAAACTCATGAAAATCCTATATTAGTCTTTTTTGTGACAATTAATAAATGACCATAGTTGAGAGTGGATTTATTGCAGCATGAATAGAAGAATAGTGCAATTAAGTTTAAACTATTGCAACATCAAGTGTGACCCAGTCAAATTAATTCTCAGCAGACTATAATTTGTTGTAGAGTTGTCAAGTTTTTAGTGCCAAATGGGATGCTTAGTTAGCAAAATTAACTGCACTGCATGCTCTTTGTGATTATAATAATATAGTATTTCTTCCTGTTCTATTTGCCACAGTGCTGGTACCTTGCCTGTTACATTCCGATGCTTGGAGGAGAACCTGGGCATCGACAAGAGAGTAACACGTTTTGTCCTCCCAGTGGGTGCGACCATCAACATGGATGGCACAGCGCTTTATGAGGCTGTGGCTGCCATCTTCATTGCTCAGATGAATGGGATTGACCTTGATTGGGGCCAGATTGTTACTGTCAGGTGAGAATGTGGCTACAGAAAGATATCACAACACATTTGTAAGGTACCATTTTGCCAATAAATTAGCCACATTCTATTCAACTGGGTTTTAAATCATCCTGAAAAAAACAATGACTATTTCTCCCCAGGGCTACATTTAGTGGTGATGCATGCATACAGTAAAATGGTTTAAATACATGAAACCTCATGGATTCTCACAATCAATTTAATAAAGATAATATTTAGTTTTCTTGATTAAAGTTAGGCACTGTAGACTCATCTCCTAGTTTAATTGATTAGTCATTTCAAATATTAAAATTTTCCCTATTCCATTTTTATTAGAAATATAGCAACTGGATGTCCAAAGTGTATAGTGACAGTGGTATGTTTGAGCCTGTGGTTTGTCCTCCTGTTGAGAGTGAAAATTGTCTCCTATTTAGTATGACAGCTACCCTGGCCAGTGTTGGAGCAGCCAGTATCCCCAGTGCTGGACTTGTGACCATGCTTCTGATCCTCACAGCGGTGGGACTGCCCACTCAGGACATCAGCCTCCTGGTGGCTGTCGACTGGCTGCTGTAAGTTCAACATATACTATACTATAACAAATACTATTATTTAAAAAAACAAATAGACACATTCAACACCATGATGGAAGTGCTTTGGTTTTGTTTTGTTTTCTCCAGGTTTGTAAAAGTTACCAATGAAAGATCTCAAGATATAATTTTTACATAATGGTGAATTCCAAAGTGCTATATATGTTTTTGATAATTTACTTCTGTGCTACTTTTAATGTACAACTTTACAAGCTAATGTTAAGATTGTGTATCCAGTGTTTTTACCATACCCCCAGTTATTCATGGTAGCTTCTCGCACTGAATTTTCAAATTACACTCTTAACGATTTAAATGGAATTCAAATTCAACCCAACATCTTCTGTAACATAATAACATCCTTTCACTTTTTAATGAAACATATATATATTTAATTTTCTGTTTGTTGGTAATTTTCAGCATATTTTCTTGCCAGAGCAGCACATGTATACACAGACATGTCATTTATTTTTTACAGTGTAGTACTAAACCACAGTAGTGGCCAAATCAAAGCAGATGCTTGACTTTAATTTGAATGAACAGGTTTTTGCTAGTTTTTCTCATTACAGAGTGAGCATTGAGCATGTTCTCTAACATATGTTTCAGGGGTGTAAACAACTCTGGCTGTCAGGCTTGGATAACTTTTCTGTAATGTAGAGTTTTGCTGTGCCCACTCACTGACATCTCAGAGTTCAGAAACATAAGTAACATAACAACAGTATACTGTATAATCCATTTGCAAAAAGACAGAAACTGCAGGCGCTTTTTTTATTTTTTTGCTCTGTTGGCAACAATACTGACATTACTCAGCTGGGAATAAGCTGCTTGTGGTCTTGTTAACCCTTGGGCTAAATGATTCATATAAAAGGTGGAAAGCCTTTTATACATTTTAACAAATTAATTAACCGTGAATAACATATTCACATAACATGGCAATCCTATTCTTTGTCCTACTTATTCTACTGTGTATTGCTGCTGAATCAGTGAAATTCTCTTCTCTAAATTGTGCTTTTGCTTTTGGTGAAAACCAAAAAACAGTTCTTTGTATTTTCTGTAACTCACAACTTAAAATCTAAATGAAAAAAAAAACAATTCCAAAGAGAAACAAAAGAAAAGACTTTTGCTTGGTCCCTATTGTTCTCTCCTTTTGTCATTAATTACTTTCCTGTATCTTGTATGCCACTTTCCTTTTCAACATGCAGGGATCGTTTCCGCACATCAGTTAATGTGGTTGGGGACTCCTATGGAGCAGGTATCGTGTACCACCTTTCCAAACACGAGCTGGACTCCTTCGACTCCCAACAGGCCCGGATGGAGGACTTTGAGATGGCAAAGACTCAATCCTTCTTTGAAAATAACACCAACCAGAATGTATACTCTCACCACAACTCAATCTTGATAGACGACTGCAAGGTACATTTCACGTTAACGGACATAGAGACTTGTATGTAGAGAATCCTCCCCAGCTTTGTGTCTGTGTTCGTCTTTCTTTTCTGGTCTGTGTTTGTGTTTCTTTTCTATGTGACTTCTTAAATTAGTGTATTTGTGTCTATGTGGATAGTAAATGTCATATTTTCATTGAAGAAAATGTTTTTTTTTTTAAAGGGGTGAAAAAGCTAAATAAATATTTCTATATTTATTTATTCACCTGTTAATCATATGAAAAAGCAGTTTTTGTGATACCAGGTTCATCAAAAGCAAAGTTTGTTCTTTTTTATAATATACTTTGTTTTTTTTTTTATCCTAAAAAACTATGTTTAACTCACATGAAATCCAAATGAAAGTAAATGGATGTTAATTCTTACAACCATTCCAAATGTGTTGTCTGGTAGACAATTATATTTGACTTGTATTTTATTGTGGTATGTCTAGATTTTACTGAGAAACTGTTATTTTTTGTCTACTTAATTGGACATGTATTTGTGGCAGCCCTTCCCAAATTACAGTCACTGGCCATCTTTTGGAAAAAAATAAAAATAATCTAGCCAGTGGTATACATAAAGACTGCTGTTTCACCATGTTTAATCCAAAGTGATGCATGAAATGCCTATCAAAGATCCTTTCCTTTTAATATTGTAGTTAGCGCTCTAAATAAACAAGAGCAAAATTTTTGTTATTTTTAGAGAATTTCTTTCATGCTGTAGAATTTTGTTGATTTCATTGTCTGTGTAATGCAACTTTTTTATGCTAAAGTTGCATTCTGATTGTTTCAGTATTGTAATTCGGTTGGGCAGAGAATCCATAAAATACATGGCCAACTCTGAAAAACTATAATTATCCTGGTTTTCATATAATCTTGTAAATGACAAAAACACTGACATCACTGTGTTATTGTATCATTGTAAGAGATGACATGTATTTCAGTGCTGGGGATTAACACATTAACTCCACCCCAAGGTCAATGGCCTGAATATAATGAAGCAATGGTTTCTCTGCTCCCAACCGCTGACGGTTTGTAAATGATGGTGCCTTGGCCTCATAGTTAGACGTTGTTGATAATTGCTTACAGGTCACCATGGGCAAAAATGGCAAGACTGCAGAGTTCTCTCTTGTTGAGGAGGGACCATGGAAATGCGACTAAAGCAGATCCAGATGCTGCTGCGCCTTACCCTGAGTTCTGACAGCTTTTACTTTCTGCTGACACATCTATAACAAAACGAACAAAAAAATCATATACAAAAAGAAGAAAAAAAAGAGAGCGTTAGCAGAGTCAATCGTACCACAAGAACAGTCGGCCAGTCTGTCAGTTACCCATCCGGGTAGCTACTGGAGCAAACAACAGCTGACTCACCAACTTGTATTAGATCTTGCATTTGCACTAATTAGACACAAACTGTAACAAACTGGTGCATTTCATGCACTTTGTACAGAAGAATAAATCATTAAGTTGACAACACTCAGGGCCTTACTTGGTGCTGCTGCAAGCTTCCTGTTCTGTCAACAAAATAATTCTTCTATCTTGTGCAACATCTCATGTTTTCTTTTGTATTGAAGCATTTTCTTTGTAGCTAAAGGGCAAAG